>NC_135611.1:9171893-9474924 GCF_053574225.1 Canis aureus | reverse complement strand
TCACTCCAAAGTGACTTCTGCCCTAGGGAGAGGGGCACAAACCAGTTCAACTGTGGCCCTAGAAGTGAGATGAAGGTGGACATCTGGTCTGACTACAGGCCTACTCACCAATGAAAGCTTCTCAGGGGACAACACAGGAAGAGCACCCTGCAGTTTGGTGCTATCCTAGATATGGCAAATATCTGGTCTGACTCAACTCAAGACAAAGGTGGCCCCAGACTGGCCCATTAACAACACAGGGACCAAACCCTGCCCACAATAGGCAGAGAGAGCCAGGGCAGATGACTGGACTAGAGGCAAATACAGCTCACCCACATCCATGGAACACAAGGTTTGGGTGAACAGGGCACATTGCACTGCAGGGCACTACAGGACCTCTTCTTTATAAGGCAACTACTTTCAAGAACAGGAGATGTAGCTAACTATCCTAACACATAAAAACAGAAACAGAGAAAAATGAGGTCAAAGAAATATATCCCAAAATGAAAGAGTAGGACAAAATCATAGCAAGAGGGTCACATGAAATGGAGATAAATGAAATACCTGATAGAAGATTTAAAGTACTAGTCATAAAATTACTTATTGGACTTGAGCAAAGAGGGGAAGATCTCAGTGAGATCCTCAAAAAAAAAAAGAGAGAAAAAAACATGAAAGGAACCAACCGGAGATGAAGAATTCAATAACTGAAATTTAAAAATATACTACATGGAATAAATAGAGGAAGCAGAAGAACGTAGCAGGGACATCAAGTCCAGAGTAAAGGAAAGCAATCAAGCTGAAAAGAAGAAAAAAAAAAAAAACGATTAATAAAAAATGAGAATAGATTAAGGGAACTCTAGGACATCATCAAACATAACAACAGTCACATTATAGGGATCCCAGAAGGAGAGAACAAAGGTGGCATAAAATGTATTTGAAGAGATCATAGCTAAAAACTTCCCAAATCTGGGGAATAAAACAAATTCAAATCCAGAAGGCACAAGGAGCCCCCAGGAGAAGCAACACAAGGAGACCCAACACCGGGAGACATAGTAATTAAGATGGTAAAAAGTATTGATAAGGAGATAATTTTAAAAGCAACCAGAGAAAACAAAACAGTCATATACAGGGAAACCCTATAAAGTTATCAACTGATTTTTCAGCAAAAACTTTGCAGGCCACAAGGGAGTAGCATGATATATTCAAAGTGCTGAAAGAAAAAAACTTTCCCCAAGAATACTCTAGCCAGCAATTCTATCATTCAGAATGGAAGGAGAGATAGAGTTTCCCTAGACATACAAGACTGAATAGAATTCATCACCACTAAATCAGCCTTACAAGAAGTGTTAAAAGGGGATTCTTTGAATGGAAAGGAAAGACCATAAGCAAAAGTAAAAAAAAAAAAGTAGGAAGCACAAAAGCAGCAAAAGTGCTATATCTATAAAAATTAATCAAGGGATTTATGAAATAAAAATTTTATTAAGTATAATGTCATATGCTTAAAATGTGTGTGTGTGTGAGGGGAGGGGATAATTATTCAGTGTTGTTAGAATGAGATTAAACTTAATCTTAAACTTACTATAGAATCATGTAAAAGATGTTATATGTAAACCTAAATGGTAACTACAAGTCAAAATGCAGTAATAGAGATCCAAAATAAATAAATAAATAAAGAGAAAGGAATCCAAGCATATCACTAAAGAAAGCCAGCAATCTATGACAGAAAACAATAAGAGAAAGGAACAGAGACGAATTACAGAAACCATTTAAAAAGTAACAAAAGGACAATTAGTACATGCCTATCAATAATTACTTTGAATTTAAATTGATTAAATGCTCCAATCAAAAGACCTAGGTCTTGCATTTTTATCCATTCCATTACCCTCTCTATACAGTCTACAAGAGACTCATTTTGAACCTAAGAAACATACAGACTAAAAGTGAAGTGATGAAAAAACGTTATCCAAATAGAAGTGAAAAGAAAGTGAGGGTAGCAATACTGACATCAAAGTAGACTTAAAGACTGTAATAATAGACAAGGACACTACATAATCATAAAAGGAACAATCCAACAGAAAGATATAGGAACTGTAAATATGCGTCCAACAAGAGAGCACCCAAAGACATAAAACAGTTAATAACAAACATAAAAGAAATGAAAATAATACAATAATAGAGGACTTTCACACTCTACTTACATCAATGGATAGATCATCCAAACAGAAAATCAGCAAAGAAAAGGTAGCTTTGAATGACACATTGGACCGGATGGATTTCACAGATATTAAAAGCATTCTACCCTAGAACAGCATAATACACATTATTTTCAAGTATATATGGAACATTCTCCAGAGTAGATCACATATTAGGCCACAAGACAAGTCTCAACAAATTGAAGAAGATTGAAGTCCTATGATGCATTTTTTCTGGCTGCAATGCTATGAAACTGGAACTTGACCACAAGTAAAAAATCTAGAAAGAACACAAATACATGGAGGTTAAATGACATGCTACTAAACAATGAATGGGTCAACCAAGAAATCAAAGAGGAAGTAAAAAAAATACATGGAGACAAATGAAAATGAAAATACAGTGGCCCCAAATCTTTGAGATGCAGCAGAAGCTATTTGAAGAGGAAAGATTATAGCAATTCAGTCCTACCTCAAGAAGCAAGAAAAATCTCAAGCTATCTAACCTTACACCTGAAGGAGCTAGCAGATAAGAACAAATAAAATCCTAAGCCAGTAGAAAGAGGAAAATAATAAAGACTAGAGCAGACATAAACAAATACAAACTAAAAAAGACAATTTAAAGACCAATGAAATCAGGAACTGGTTCTATGAAAAATTCAACAAAATTGATAAACTTTCAGCCAACTCATCAAAAAACGACAACCCTCAACTAAAATCAGAACTGAAAGGAGAAGAATAAGTGACACCACAGAAATACAAGTGATTGTAAGATAATATTATGAAAAATTTTATGCCAATAAATTGGGCAACTTAGAGGAAATGGATAAATTCCTAGAAACATATAACCTCCAAAGCTGAATCAGGAAGAAAGAGAATATTTGAATAGACCTATTACCAGTAAAGAAACCAAATCCATAAAAAAAAAACAAACAAACAAAAAACAAAACAAAACAAAACAAAACTGCTCCCCCCCCCCCAAAAAAAACTAAAGTTCAAGACCGGATGGCCTCACAGGTGAATTCTACCAGTTAAATAATTAACTATTTCTCTCAAACTATTCCAAAGAATAGAGGAGGAAGGAAGCTTTCAAATTCATTCTACAAGGCCAGCAATACCCTGATTCCAAAACCAGATTAAGAAACACACACACACACAAAAACAAAACTACAGACCAGTATCTCTGATGAACATAGATACAATAGTCCTCAACAAAATATTTGCAAACAAAATCCAACAATACATTAAAAAAATCATTAAAAAAAATCATTCACCATGATCAAGTGTGATTTATTCCTGGAATGCAAGGGTGATTCAACATTTGCAAATCAAGTGATGTGATTCATCACATCCACAAGAGCAAGAATTAAAAACCATACAATCGTTTCAGTAGTTGCAGAAAAAAGTATATGACAAAGTACAATATCCATTCATGATAAAAAAAAAACTCAACAAAGTAGGTTTAGAGAGAACATACTTCAATATAATAAAGTTCATATATGAAGTGAAAAACCCAAAGCTAACATATACTCAATAGTGAAAAATTTAGAGCTTTCCCCCTATGATCAGTAATAAGACAAGGTTATCCATTTCAACCAATTTTATTCAATATCTATTGGAAGTCCTAGCCATAGCAATCAGACAAGAAAAAGAAATAAAAGGCATTCAAATTGATCAAGAAGTAAAACCTGCTATTTGCAGATGGCATGATAAGGACTCCACCAAAAAATTACTAGAACTGATAAATGAATTCACTAAGATCACAGGATGCAAAACCAATATGCAGAAATCCACTGCATATCTATCTATACACTAATAATGAAGTAGCAGAAAGAGAAATTAAGAAAACAATTCTATTTACAACTGCACCAAGAAGAATAAAATCCCTAGGAATAAACTTAAGCAAGGAGGTGAAAGACCTGTACTCTGAAAACTAAAACATTGATGAAGAAATTGAAGATCACACAAACTAAGGAAGATATACCCCATGCTCATGGATTGGAAGGAAAAAATATTGTCAAAATGTCCATACTACCCAAAGGAATCTATACATTAATGCAACCCTATCAAAATACCAACAGCACTTTTCACAGAACTAGAACAAATAATCCTAGAATTTCCATGGAACTACAAAAGACCCCAAATAGGTGTAACAATCTTTAAAAAAAGAAAAAACAAATCTGCAAGATGTACTACAAAGCTGTGGTAATCAAAACACTGTGGTGAGGGCACAAAAACAGGCATATATATCAATATAATAGTATAGAGAGCCCAAATATAAACCCATGATTATATGGCTAATTAATCTTTGACAAAGGCAAAAATACACATTGGTAAAAAGATAATCTTTTCAACAAATGGTGGTGGAAAACTGAACAATTAGTTATACAATAGTGAAATGATCATTTTCCTACACCATCTGCAAAAAATAAACTCAAAATGGATTAAGGACTGAAATGTGAGATATGAAACCATAAAAATTCTAGAAAAAGGCACAGGCAATAGTCTCTCTGACATTGGCTGTAACAATGTCTTTCTAAATAGCTCTTCTGAGGCAAAGGAAGCAAAAGTAAAAATAAACTATTAGAACCACATTGAAATTAAAAGCTTCTGTACAGGAGACAATCAACAAAACTAAAACCTACTGAATGGGAGAAGACATTTGATAAAATACCAAATAAAAAAATATCAAATAAAATATCTGACAAAGGGTTAGTATCCAAAATATTTAAAGGACTCATATAACTCAATACCAAAAAAATATAAAAAAGGCCAGAAGACATGAACAGATATTTCTCCAAAGACATGTAATAACAGAATTGTCGAATCAGTATATTGTACACCTGAAACTTATATAACGCTGTACATTAACTACACTAGAATTTACAACAACTAAGCAAACCAAGTGAATTGTACAAGTCTAATGACAAAACATTTATTCCCCATGAAAATTTTTGATAAATCACAAAGGTATCTAAGTAATTTTAAGTAGGTCCATAATTCCTGAAAAAAGCCATCATTTTACAAATATAACTTTTCTTTAAGCTCTGCATTATTTCTGTGGCAAATTCTTTGACAGATCAATAAAATGTTTCCTACATTCCTAATAATAGAATTGTGTTCCCTATTATATATATCTCTCTGTAAAAGAATAAGGTTTGTAATTTGGCATCTAAAAATTATATTCTGGGATCCCTGGGTGGCGCAGCGGTTTGGCGCCTGCCTTTGGCCCAGGGCGCGATCCTGGAGGCCCGGGATCGAATCCCATGTCGGGCTCCCGGTGCATGGAGCCTGCTTCTCCCTCTGCCTGTGTCTCTGCCTCTCTCTCTCTCTCTCTCTGTGACTATCATGAATAAATAAATAAAATCTTTAAAAAAAAAAAAAATAAATAAAAAAAAATAAATAAAAATTATATTCTACAGAGAATAAACAAGAAATCTGTTTGCATTAAATGTAATTTGTGATATAATTGGCAAAGTGTATAGAGGTGGCCAAGAGATACCCTAAAAGCTGTTGTTCAACATCACTCATCATCAGAGGACTGCAAATCAAAACCAGAATGAGGTATAAGCTCACACTGTGAGAATGGCCAAACTCAAAAACACAAGAAACAAGTGTTGATGAGGATGTGGAGAAAATGGAACCCTGGTGCATAGTTGGTGGGGATGCAAACCAGTATAGTTACTGTGGAAAACAGTATGGAAAATGGTTCGTCAAATAGTTAAAAGTAGAACTACGCTATAATCCATTAATTCCACCACTGAGCATTTACCCCCAGAAACAAAAACACTAATTTGAAAGGATATATGCACCCCTCTGTTTATTTCAGTGTCATTTACAATAGCCAAGGTATGGAAGTAACCCAAGTGTCCATCTATAGATGAATTGATAAAGAAATGGGAATATATATTAAATGTTACATAAATTGGAAAGGTTTTTCCCTAATTCTGAGTGAAGCCAAATAGCTTTCAATGTTTAAGAGATATTCTCTTTTCTTTCTTGTGAATAGTCCTTCCACATTTTTTATCAATTTGCATAGAATTGATATAACTTTTCATATAAGAGTCTTGTTTCTTGTTAAAATATCTTCTGTGTGGGACATTTTTTATTTGCTATACATAAACTGTATATTTATTTATTAAATAAAATTAAAATTAAAATTATATAAAATTATAATTATATAAAATTATATATATGAAATTATATATTTATAATTATAAATATATAATTCTGTGATCTCATGATTTGAGATCATACTTAAAATCATACTTAAACTTTCTTTTTTGGGAATAAAGTGTCCAGATTTTTTTCTGATATTTTCCAATATTTTATGGCTTTATTTTTTAGTATTGAAGATCTGACTCTTTAGTGGTATTAGTATTGGTGGTGGCGATAGATGTGGGAACGAATCCCATTTTCAGTTATCCACCTAATTTTTAGAAAATAATATAACTATAAATCTTTAACTAGTGTCATTTTGTGTGGTTTTCATAAAGTATTATGGCAATATTTTTCTGAAATTTAAGGAAATACCGTTAGATTTTCTTAAAATAGTACATTATGAAAAACTAGATGTTTTCTGCAGTTACAGTACTGGTAACTTGGCACAGCACATTTTATGAGAAGTTACATTAGTAACAATCTGAGACCAATTAATGTAATTTGTTAATTTACATCTTGTATGATATTTATAACCAGATTGGTTGGAAAGCCAATCATTCCATGATAGGTATATTCTGTTTCTTTACAGGATGGGCCCCTTACCCCAGGTCTCTGAGCCAAAACAATGTGGTTTTAGAAGGGTACTGTTCACAGCCTGACTGCAGCAACACAAAACTTTTATTGTTAGAAAAATAATTAAAAGCAGATAGCTAACTTTTAATTCTTACCCGATTTAGCAAATGAATAGTTCTTCTTGCATTTATTTTTATTGTATTCTATTCTTCATTTATGGATATATGATTTCCTCTTTTGGAAAGCATACATAAAAACCAAATTTGCATAACAGAAAATGGATCATTCATTCAAGAACATAGAGTTGCATTGTGTTTTAACCATTCTAGCCACACAAAAATACATCTTCCATTTATGGTTATATGCTAATCATATTTAATTACAGATATAAAGAGTCCCAGATGAAGAGATGCCTCATCTGAATTCTTCCTAAAATGTTTCTCTTCTTTGTCAAAAGAAGTTGCCATTCTTCTGACCTCATCAGAGCGAATGATAAATAATGGAATTTCTGTTTTGTTTTAAAAGGAATTGTTGGGCTTTCAACATGCCCACTATAAACAAAGCAGACAATACCAGGCAAAAATAGTAGCAGGCTGACACATGCAAACAACTATGTGGATCAAAACAAAGCTCAAGTAAAGAAACAGACTTCCAGTAGAAGAACTCAAACAGGAACTCGGCCAAAAGGAAGAGGAGGTACTTTACACATGAGCACCTGTTGGATAGAGACAAAGTAGCATTTTTTATAGTTTATATAAAGCGTTTTCTCCTGTATTAATGTGTGGCTTCATTGAGATAAAAATCTTCATGTTAAAAACTAGAATCAATTTTAAAAATTCAGTGTAAGGAAAGAAAAATACTATAGATAACATGCTCATCTTTGTGATTCTAATAGCATATTTTTATCTGTGTGCTCTGTAACTCCAAATATGGTTGAGCATGGGTCTGTGTGTGTGTGTGTGTGTGTGTGTGTGTGCTTACATTCAGGCACAATATCACTAAAGCTTGATATTTTCAGTTTTAAGCTTTAAGCTTTTATATCAGAGAAATAGAATATATGTTATGATTATCTATTATGATACGTATTCTCCCCAGTGTTCTCTGATGTTTAAAAGAATGTACACATCCTGTTTTGTTGTGTAAGGTCAACTTGTTAATGGCTTATGGAGTATTTAAGAGATTTCTGGACTGTAGAGGCTTCGGTGTGATGTCCTGATAGCACGCCTGCAAAGAAAAGGTGATTTCAGTTGCAATTACAAACCACAAAGATTTTTTTTTTTTTTTGGAAGGAAACCGTCTCAAATGTTAATGTGATTGTGAGACTGTCACCACATGGCAGCAGCTACCTCAGATGGAGTTCCAGTCACTGCATCTGCTCCTGTTGGACAACTTATGAGGTTAGTAAGACTGTTTCCTGATAATGCCAACAGTTGGAAATTAAAAAAAAAAAAAAAACTGAATTATTTTTCCAAGTAGTAATTCCGTAACAGAACATATTCCACATTTTGAGATTTTATTTTTGATCAATATATTCTAGTCAAGCAAACTAGATATTCTTCTCTAATAAAGCACATGAAAACAGAATCATTGGCCAGCAAGGTTCATACATCGTCTCCTGCTCTTATTAGGCATGACTTTTTTGATGGACATTGTATCTTTGATCCCTTTTGTTTTCTCCTTAATCTCCTTCATCTATTTTGCCATTCCCTATCCTGTCCCTTTGGCTACCACCAATTTGTTTTCTGTATTTAAGTCTGTTTTTGCTTTTTGTTTGTTGGTTCTTTTTTTTTATTTTTTATTTTTTTAGATTCCACATGTGAGTAAAAATATATATTTTGCTCTGTCTGGATTTCACTAAGCATAATACCTCCAGGATCCATTTATAAATACCAAAATCCCATTCTTTTTTATGGCTGAGTAACAGTCCAGTGTGTATGTGTGTGTGTGTGCATATCTTTTTAAATATTTTTTTTAATTCCAGTGTAGTTACCATATAGTGTTATATTAATTTCAGATGTACAAAATAGTGATTCAACAATTCCATACATTACCCAGTGCTCATCATGATAACTGTACTCTTTAATCCCCATCACCTATTTCACTCTTCCCCCGCCCCCACCTCTCCTCTAGTAACAATCAGTTTGTTCTCTATAGTTAAGAGTCTATTTCTTGGTTTGTCTTTTTTTTTTTCCTTTGTTCGTTTTGTTTCTTAAATTCTACGTATGAATGAGATCATATGGTATGTGTCTTTCTCCAATTGGCTTGTTTCCCTTAGCATTACACACTCTAGCTTCATCCATGTTGTTGCAAATGGAAAGATTTCATTCTTTCTAATGGCTGAATAACATTTGCGTGTGTGTGTGTGTGTGTGTGTGTGTGTGCTACATATGTATGTATATACATATCTTCTTTATCCATTCATCTATTGATGGACTATTAGGTTGCTTCCATATCCTGGCTATTGTAAATATGCTGCAATACAAGGAGTGCATATATCTTTTCAAATTGTTTTTGTTTTATTTTGGTAAATATGCAGAATTACTGAATCATACAATATTTCTATTTTCAATATTTTGAGGAACTGTTGTCCATAGACACTGCACCAGTTTGCATTCTCACCAACCATGTGCAGAGATTCTCTCTTCTCCACATCCTCACCAACTCGTTATTTCTTCTCTTTTTGATTTTAGTCATTTTGACTGATGTAAAGTGATATTTCATTGTGACTTTGATGTGTATTTCCCTGGTGATGAGTGGTGTTGAACATCTCTTCATGTGTCTGCTGGCCATCTGTATGTCATCTTTGGAAAAATGTCTATTTAGGTCTTCTGCCCATTTTTCAATCGGATTGTTTTTCTGCTTTAAGTTGTATGAGTTCTTCATATATTTTGGATACTAACTCCTTATCATCCATATTATTTGTAAATAATATTTTTGTGTAGTCCCAATAGCTTATTTTTGCTTTTGTTTCCTTTGCTTGAGGAAACAGTTCCATTAATATGTTGCTAAGGCTGACATCCAAGAGATTACTGCCTCTGTTTTCTGTTAGTTTTATGATTCCAGGTCATATACGGATCTCCTAGAAAGTAAAAAACCAGAGACCATAGAAAATTACAGCCTAACAAACTATTTTCAGGAGGTGGAACCTGGGGGGGCAAATAAAAGAACATTTCCAAAGGGATTATAGAGTTAGATTTCATAAGTTAAATTTCATAAATATTTTCTATATCTCCATCTCCTTTCTATATGGAAGTGTTTAATGTCCTGGTTTCACTATAGTATATTGGCTGTAGTGCTAGAGGTGTAACTCACTTGCCTTTTGCATACATAGACTTCTGGAGCAAGAGTAGACCTCCTGAGATCTGATGCACACATTATCATAAGATCTTTGACCTTGAGGAAGGTTGCTTGAGTAATTTGCCTCAGGAGGAGAGTAAAAACTTTTGAATGAAGAAGGGAGGCAAACAAATACTTTGTGACCAAGAGGATGGGCTGTGTTATATTGTATGAGAATGAGTATGGTCATGTTTTAATCCGTGCTTCCCTTTTCTGTGGGAAGAATATAATCTCAAGCACACATGGTGAGCATGATCCTGTGATTTATTTGGCAAAGGGAATTTCTGCTGCTTTCCAACAGAAACTTTAGGAACCATATTCCATATGGAAAACTATTTGGGAACATGTCATATTTGAAGCCTAGAAATAGATATATTGAAATATGTGTTCAACACAAAAAATATTTCAGTGTTCTGAACCTCTACATCCAAGCAGTTGAGCACCAGAGAAAATTGACCTAAAGCACTATCAACTGGTATGAATATTGTAATTTGGAAGATTTGATTGCAGTTGTCAAATCTTCAGTTTTTTTTCTGATGAAAGGTCATTACTGTTTCTGGTAGATGGGAATGAAAATACTCCTCACAGAAATAAGATTCTGCAATAACAATCAATACTTCCACAATTTGACTTTTCATTGAGAGCAAAGAAAATTCTGTCAGTTTTACTGCTCAGATTGTTAATTTTATAGTAGCAAATTCTTCAAAATATAATTAGTTGAAATTAATGTTTAATTGAAACTGTCAAATATGAAATTTCCAACTCCCCCGTCAACAGATTTTAAATAAATGAAAATGAAATATTAATCCTCTATATCGTAGAGAGAATAGATATTTGGAGGCTCATAAGAGAAAACCTAGGGCATAATTAAATGAGCAAAATAAAAAATTGTTTTGGATGAGTTGCTTTTCTTAAGGCATACTTACAAAAAAAAAACAATTTGATGTATATTTGTTAGGAGGTAAACATTCCTGTGTCAACATTTCATTGACATCTGTGAATATATGATTTCAAAATATGTAATTTGTGGAATTTAATCAAGACTTCATTCCCATAGTACAGGACCAATAACATCTAGAGCCACTAGAGCCACATTAAAATACCAAAATAACTGACCACTTTAATAAATACAATGGAAGAAAAGTCTAATGAATAATATAGTAATAAAATAAGCAAGCTATTAGAGACAAAACAGGTTGTAAACTGAATTTACAAGATTATGCTTCTAGTACCTAAGAAGCAAGGAGTATAAAGTAAATAATTACAAAGACACATGGGTACTCACACTGCAGAACTAGTATCAGGAAGGCTAAAGGATGAATGAGATAAGGTTGACAAATAATATTTTAAAATTTGTAAAGCAATATCATATCACATAAGGAAAAATAAAGGGAAAATGTCAATTATCCACTGCACTGTGATATCCTTCAGTGCTTTGATTTCAAACATTTATGCAATTTTCTGCATAATTGCAGTTATTGTTTACAGATAATATACTCTGCTTATCAATTACCAAGACTGGTTTTCATGTTGCTATGTATTTTTAATAGCTGGTATTGTAAGGGAATGTGTAATATCTCATTGAATATAGCTTTTTTGATTAACCAATCCTCCCTTATTAAAGGTCATTTGGAGTTTTTTCTATTGGTCTTCTTTTCCCATAGATGAAGAAAGTTTTCCATGTATAATTATCTGGTTAAAGGATATGAATATAATACGGTTCTTCATATACATAGCATTCCTAATTTTCTGTGCTTCTCAGTGATGGTCAAATTGTGGAAATGTTTATTATCTAATGCAAAATCTTAACTGCGTGCTAACTGCTGCAAAAGTAAACTAAACCTCAAATGATTTACTTACAGAATTAAGTGTTTAATCACTCAATTTGCTGTGTTAATCAGATATACTTTTTATTTCAGTTTTTTCCTTTTGTTGAGCTCTGTTCCCCTAGTGTAATTCAATAGTCACTCTCGATTTATTTTCTCTATTTATTTTTTAGTAATAGCTTCTCTATATAAAAGGACTTTCAAAATACTCACTGAATATTGTATGTTAAAGAGATGTACATTCAGGGGTCAAGTAGTGCCTAGCCTCTAGATATTTATCACTCACAAGCCAAGGGGCAGGGAATAAGAGTTAGCATATAGTAATTGAAAAATACATTTCTGATGGAAAGGGGAAGAAGAATTGCCTAACTTTAAGATGATATTCATGCTTAAGTCATGGATTTATCAAACTAACATTCATTAAGCTAGGTGCTCAGTACAATTCTGGTAGAAAGAATATAGAGACAAAATATATTGCCAGCATAAGGTTTGATCTCTAACACATTCATTTCCTAATCCATCTGCACAATAGAAACACTTGATACTAATATTCAAGTCTCCTCTACAGAATCTGAGCCAATTGTTAAGGGTACGGGGTGTTGTGCGTGCATATATTTAAAAGCCTCTCAAATGAGTCTAATGTGTAGCCAGCTGTCAGAACCACTGGTCTAATGAAAAAAAGCTGCCGTCAGTGAGATGCAAATTCATAACTTTGGTTCCTATTGAACATACATATTCGTGATAAACAGATTTTACCAGGAAAGCATAAATACAATGGCTTACAGCTGAAGAAGTTCTTATTCCAGTGTAGTTTGTATCCATTAGCATTATAATATGCAAAATTAATGTAATGTCTTGTAGCTTGAGAAAAATCAACAGATGAAAAAAATCACTTCAACGGATGGAAAGAATAAGCACAGAGCATTGTAAGTTCACATGAAAAGTGTTAGTGTTTTGCTAAATACATTGTTGAAGTGGCTTCACACTTAGCAATTATCACAGTATTACAATTTAGCTAATTCTGGCCTCACATTTTAATGCCTTCTGGTGTCAAAAGGTGAATCTTGTCAAAAGTCTGATATCATCAGTGATGATGAATGTGAGAGACACTTTGCTTAAACTTACAAAACAGTAATTATCTAAATTAACAGCTAATTTTTAAACGAGTCTTTATCCAGAAGGACACAGAAATCCTTTCCCAGCCCTAAAATCTCATTAATTTGCACCTCACTAATTTTAAGATTGTGAGAACAGCGGTAGACTGAAATTCACATTATCTATGAAAAAAGATGTTGTAAGTGTTTCAGGTAACATGAGTTAAAATAATAAAGGGGCCAATCTGCAGGTTCACAAGGGGACACAGAAAGAGACCACAGACCCAGGATCTGAATCAAATGGAACAACCCAATCTGTTCATTTAATATTTATAACTTCCTAACCTCTATGTTAGATGTTAGGATATAGTTAAGTTCTCCCCAAGAACAGGTTTTAGCATGGCAGGGATATTCAAACATAAATATAGAAAGTTAACTAAGATAAAATAAATGTCAAGACGGTGACATTCATTCACAGGATATATCAGAAATAATTCGCCATGTTTCCTTTCCTTCCACTGCTTAAGGGCTATTTGTAATTATGTGTTTGTTTTAATTATTTCTTGTCTGACACCCCAACTGGAGTATATGGGCAAGGACAGCACAGTCTGTCCCTCAAATAATGCCAACATTCAGTAGAGCTGTCCAGAGTTCTCTAAAATGAAGACATCATAGGCCCTACAACACAAACAGAAGTCCAGCTCTTTATAGATTTCTAATTAAGTCCCTCTAATCATTTCATTCTACTTTCCCTGAATAATTTGAAAAGCTTACTATTTCTTACAATCATTTATCATGACCTTATTCCCCTTTTACTTTACTAGCCACCTCCATGGTGATAGCTCTTCTACTCCCCTTTCAGAATGTGATAACAAACCAAACCTGGCACACACACTGTATCCTCTGCTAAATGTTCTCTGGATTTTATGGAAATGTTTAGGCCACGAGCTTCTATTTTTCCTCTCCTCTTAAATCTAGGCACAGCATTCGTTAGACTACCATCCTTTAACCTTTTATATATATATAAATTTAAATTTATATATATATAAATTTTTTTTGAACATTTGATGGTTCATTCAGCTCTACTGCTCTCTACTCCCATTTGTTAGTTCATTCCCTCTCATTCAGCTCTATTGCTGTCTACTCACATTTGCTATGAAAAATGGTGGAAGTAATGGGCCTCATTCTATGAAAAGGCAACTCAGCAGAGAGCATCTTTTTTTTTTTTTTTCCTTTGGGGCTCTGGTGCTGAAGGTTTAATCAATCTCATTTATTTCCTGGAGCATTCATTCTTCCATGCAAGTCCATTCTCTTTATTTATATATTCCCTTTTATACTCACATTCCATCCCTCTCCCCTTCCACATGCTCAGCCATTTGAATGAGGTTTTTGTGTATCTTTTTAAGTATCTTGTTTCACACTATGTCCTTTGTTTTGTGTGTATGTATTTGAATTTATGCCAACCCTTATCCTGGACATATCCCAGGGAAATTCCCACACAGAGCCAAGAGGGGCCAGGACCAGAGTATTTGTTGCAGGATTGTTTCTAGGAGCTGAGGGACGGGTGCAGCTGGGCCCTGCTCACTGGGAGAGCAGAGAGAGGAAATCTATGGACATGCGCTCTACTTCACAGTGGAGTATACAAACACAATATAATGCTGAGGGATTTTAAAAAACATGCTTAGTGAAAATAGAGAAGGAGATTTTTCTTAAAAAGTATTTTTCCAGATCTGTGACTATGATTGAATAATGTTTAAAAAAGCAGGTGAAATTTGTAAATTCCATCTAGCTTCTGCAATTTTGACACAATGTATGGTGTAGTTGGCAAGATAAAGGAATGGAGTTGGATCTGGAAATAAACTGATATATGCAATTACTAATGGTGTGATCTTGGGCTAATCATTCAGTCTCTATGGTATATATTTTCTATATCTATGAAATAAATAATGTATGAGATTACCTAAATTTAACCATTGAAATATGTGTAGTTTTTAAAATAAAACCTTGGAGGAGAGTAAAGAAAAACTATATCTTAAAATATGAAACAAATATGCATAATTGAGCTAACTAAGTCTTGGGTCAAATGTTCAGCATTTAATATTACAGTATCTAATAGTGTTTAATAGAATGTTCTAGTATTTGACATATAATATTTAATGTACTCTTTATTATAAACTTATAATGGCTATGATCATTATAATTTATCAATATAAAAATTAATATAATGATCTCATGTAAGTTTTACTACAACCCTGAAATTAGGTACTGTAATTACAAAAACTTGAGATTTAAGCAAGTAAATGACAAGACCATAGTCACAGATGGGTAAGGAGAGTTAAGATACTAACTTGGGTATTGTTAAAATATGTAAAAACATATTCTGTTTTTACATATTATCATATTATTTAAATGGTGACAATATTATGTGGGTTCAGCTATTTTTCCCTGCAAATGAAACTTTAAAGAGAAAATATTATTCAGTATCTTGGCTTCCATGTTCGATTATCAAGCATTTTGATAAAAGATTGGTGTTCCACATTCTTGGCAAGCGGTTCAAAGGGAAGACTCAGGGACATTTTTTTTTTCCAGTTCTAATCAAGACGTTCCCTTCATGCAAAAATCAGAATTGAGTTCAATAGAAAAATATTTCAAGTACTGTTCCAGCAAGATGAAAATAAAACAAGGGACAGCTTATCATGTTGCAGGAGGCAAAATTCTAAGTTTTCTTATATATACAATACATAATGGGAAACAGTGACATCTTTAAGGCATTAAAGTTATGTTCATAGGACACCTGGGTTGAGCATCTGCCTTCAGCTCAGGGCATGATCCCGGAAGTCTCACATTGGGCTCCCTGCACGGAGCCTGCTTCTCCCTCTGCCTGTGTCTCTGCTTCTCTCTGTGTGTCTCTCATGAATAAAATCTTTAAAAAAAAATAAAGTTCAAAAGAAAACAAATGTCAAAGGTAGACTTAGATTTAAATGTTTTCTAACTTTCTAAAAAAAAATCATATTCGTTTTCACCAGTCATATTTCAAACTGCATCTTTTCCAAAGATCTTTTCAGGGCATTTTATAAGTCATTTTGGTTATCTAACTAATATAGAAAGTTGAATTATTTATTTTTAGGGTTGCTCAGTATAGACCTATTTTTAAAAGGAATGACTACTTGTATTAAAAGCTCAGAGCTGTAACCCTATAAATTTTTTAAAAATTTTCATTCTTGCATAGTTAACATACACTGGTATATTAGTTTCAGGTGTACAATACAGTGATTCTACGATTCTATAAATTACACAGTGCTCACATGATAAGTGTACTCTCAATTCCCTTCATCTATTTCACCCATCACCCACACCGGGTAGCTTCTGGTGACAATCAGTTCTCAATAGTTGATACTTTTCTTGTTTTTGTCTCTCTTTTCCTTTTTCTTTTTTTATTTCTTAAATTCAACATATGAGTAAAATTATATGGTATTCGTCTTTTTCTGACTGGCTCATTTTACTTTAGTATTATATGATCTAGATCCATTCATGTTGTTGCAAGTGGCAAGAATTCATTCTTTTTTATGGCTAGTTTCCAGTGTGTGTGTGTGTGCTTGTGTACCACCACTTCTTTATCCATTCATCTATTAAAAGACACTTGGGCTGCTTCCATAATTTGGCTATTGTAAATAATGCTGCAAGACATAGGGGTGTATATATCCTTTCGAATTAGTGTTTTTGTATTCTTTGGGTAAACACCCAGTATGTCATTCACAGATCTATAGTTCTATGTTTGAATTTTTGAGAAACCTCCATACTATTTCCATAGTGGTTGCTCCAATTTGCATTCCCACCGACAGTGTACCACAGTTCCTTTATTTCCCACATCTTCACCTACACTTGTTGCTGGTTTTTTTGTGTTTGTTTGTTTGTTTTTAGTCATTCTGACAGGTGTAAGGTGATAACTCATGTAGTTTTGATTTGAATTTCCCTGATTAGTGATGTTGAATATCTTTTCATGTACCTGTCGACCACCTGTATATCTTCTTTGGAGAAATGTCTATTATTGTCTTCTGTCCATTTTTTTAATTGTATTATTTGGGTTGTTTTTTTTTTTTTTTTGGTGATGATTTGTGTAAGTTCTTTATATAGTTTTGATACTAACCCTTTAGGGCTATGATATCTCAATGAGCCATTTCTACATCATGCTATAATAAATTGAATGCTTTTGAAATTGAAAAGATAATATACCAGAGCTGTGACTACTCATTTGTGTGGCTTTGCTAACATTAAAAAATCAGATGATAAAATACAAACCACATATAGTTATATATCTAAGACTTTACAATTTGATGTGTTTCACAATGACTATAAACATAAGACAAAAATTTATATTGGCACAAATTATCAACAAATATTGAACAAACAAGTTTGTTTTTCCTTTTTGTAGGAGAAAAATGGATAAGTGGGGTTTTTATAAGTAGTTTTTTTTAAATTCAAGATGGATAATTACATCTGAGTTTATACTTTAAAATATGTATAAATTGGGTTAATTATATTTGAATAAAGATATATGAATAATAATTATAAGCTTAGGATGTTTCCTACAGTAGAAAATTTATGAATATTCAGTTTCTCCTTGCATTACAAATACTGAGAATTTTAGGGAAAGCTCAGTAAATATTTTTGAAGTACTGAATAAGCATCATATAATTTTTTATAGAGATTCATATAAATATTTTTAAATAGTATATATTGAGTTCTATGTGTTTTTGTATGTTTGGGTTATTAACACCTTATCAGATATGATTTGCAAGTATTTTTTCCCATTCTCATTGCCTTTCACATTGCTTCTTTTGCTATGTAGAAGCTCTTTAGTTTTATGTAGTCCTATTTGTTTATTTTTATTTTGTTGCTTATGTTTTGGGTATCATATCAAAAAATCACTGCCAAGACCATGTCAAGGAGCTTTAATTCCTATGTTTTTTTTAAGGAGTTTCATGGTTCAGGTCTTTTATCCATTTCCAGTTAATTTATGTAAGTGTTATAAGATAGATAGTGCTATTTATTTCTGGGTTTGCTTTATGCATTTAGGTTCTCTGATGTTAGGTACATAAATATTTACAATTATTACATCTTTATGATATATTGACTTGACCCTTTATCATTATGTAATACCCTTCCTTGTCTCTTTTTATTATTTTTAGTCTATTTTGCCTGATATTTGAATAGCTATCTCTGCTTTTTATTTTTTTACTCTATGCATGTATTTAAAGATAAAGTCAGTGTCTTGTAGGCAACATATCATTTAATCTTGTTTTTTTAAAACCCATTTAGCCATTTTATGTTTTTTATTATAGAAATTAATATGTTTTTATTTAAGGTAATTATTGATAAGAACTTTTGATCTTTGGTTAATTGTTTTCTGGTTATTTTGCTGATCCATTATTCTTGTTTCTTATCCTGCTATCTCTCTGTGTGTGTATGTTCATGCCATGTGAGATCAATATGTATTGTCTTCTTTATCATGTTTTTATTTTTTTATCATGTTTTTATATGTGAATACTCCAGGTTCTTTTCCCTTGTGGCCACATGAGGCTAATCTAAAATATTTTTAAATTATAACATCCTATTTTAAACTTATACCTAAGTTAAAAAAAAAAAAAACTAATACCTAAGTTTTATATTTTTGCTTCTCCTCTTCCTCTCATTTTAGGTCATCAATGTTACAGTTGACATATTTTTTTATATTGCATAAGAACAAGTTGTTATGGTTATTTTTACTCTTGTCTTTTAACCTTTAAACTAGAGCTGTTAAATGCTTAATGTACCACTATTACCATATTACAGAATCCAACTTTGACTATATATTTACCATTACCAGTTAGTTTTATACTGCCTTCTTCAGTTTTTATGATGTTAACTAACATCCTTTTATTTCCACTCAAGGAACTCCCTTTAGCATTTATTAAGGCAGATCAATGGTGATGCATTATCTCAGCATTTATTTGTCCATGAAAGCCCTTATATCCCCATCATTTCTGAAGGACATCTTTGCCAGTTAGAGAATTCTTGATTGACAGTTATTTTCTTTCAATATTTTGAATATGTCATCCCATTCTCTTCTGGACTGAAATTTCTGTCGAGAAATCTACCAATCATCTTCTAGGGTTCCCTTGTATGTAACTTCTCTTTTGCTGCTTTTAAAATTAGTTATTTTTGATCTGACAATTTTGCATCCTGGTGTAGCCCTATTTGGGTTCAACCTGTTTGGAATCCTTTAGGCCTCTTAGATCTGAATGTCTTTTTCTCTCCTCCAGGTTTGCAAAGTTTTCAACCATTGTTTTGCTTTAAATATCATGTCTCCTCCTTTTCTCTTTTCCTTCTGGAATTCCCATAATGTGAATATTGGTTGTGTGTTTTTTTTTTTTCTCATTGTGTCCCAAGACTTTCTTCTTTTTGCTCCTGTGGATAATTTCAAACACCTTATGTTTCAGGTAATTTATTCTTCTGCATGGTCAAGTCTTCTTCTGAAGTTCTCTATTGAATTCTTCAGTCAGTTACATTTTTTCAACTCTAGGATTTCTCATTCTTTTATGGTTTCTATTTAATTGTCTATTGTTCTTGGAGTTCACTACAATTCTTTAAGAGGATTATTCTGAATTTTTGTCTGACAGTTCATATGTCTCCATTTCTTTATGATCAGTTATTAGATCTTTGCTAGTTTCTAGTAGCTATTCTTATTTTTTAAATCCTGTTTTGGTCTCTGTGCTGCAGGATGGTGCTTCAGGCTTATTTCCATGTTCCAGAATTCTCTCTGTGGTCTTTTGTCCATAAATAGTTGTTATTCTTCTTGTAAGGGGGGAACAAAGTCAATAATGACTTATGTTGCCATCCTGCTTATGTCACTCTCCATAAATCAAAATCACTTTTTCAGAGTTAAAGTAGTGCATTGAATTCCAAATTATATGTTCCAGGGCCAATTATCATATTTCAGGATAAAATTGGATATAACTCTAGAAGAGTCAAAGAATAGAGCTGAGTAAGAGAATTGAGATCCATAACCAAGTACATACCAGGATGGAGATAAGTCAAGCTAGACTGTTAAGCCTAGATTCAAATTATTTTTGTAGGCAATCCACATAAGATAATTCCAAAATGGGTGTTCTAATCATGATTCTAAAGAATTAGGAGCAGGGAGCCCTTGGAGTTGGCATACAATTATCACCATTCCTCATAAAACCATCTTTTCTTTTAGAAGATTTTATTTATTCATTTGAAAGAGGGAGAGTGAGAGGGAGAAGCAGACTCCCCACCAAGCAGAGAGCCCAACTCTATCCCAGGACCCTGAGATAGTGACCTGAGCTGAAGGCAGATGGTTAATTGGCTGTCACCCAGGTGCCTCCTCGTAAAAACTTTTTGCATGGGTTTATAATGCAGAGAACTCTTGTTCTGAGGGAGAAGACAGTTATGATTTAATCAGGATATCAGGTGAAAAGGAACTGAAATACTCAGCAGTTTATCAAGAGGGGATCTAGTCTCAAAGCTGAGAGACAGGTGATGTCTTGATCTCAGAATGAAGCAGAACATTTTAGAGTCTCAGTGTAAAGACAAATGATCAAGAAAAGTTTTAGAATGGTGATCCTGGGCTCCTTAAAATCCTCCTCACTAAAGCCAGGAAAAGCTATAGAAAACAAATAAGGAAATATATTAGTTCTGGAGGTGGGAGAAGAGGAGGCAGAAACTGAAAATTTGTTAAGGTCTCTGGTGACACCTGTGGACCCCAAAACATTAGGCCATATTTTTTTCTGTTGTGTATCTTACTGTTATTTTTTCCACTTTATACATAGAACTATCTCTGTAATCCCAATGCTCTAAGAATTTATGTTCTTGAAAAGGAGAATTAGGAAATAGCATCCAAATATACAATAATAATAAGCATAAGGTGGAGTGGGATGTTATCAGAAAGTGGTCTGGGAGGTCCCACTCACCATGCTAGGTCTTGGAAAAATGATTGTCTTTCTGTTCCTCAAGGATGTCAATCATGAATCGACAGAATAGTATTAAATGAGGTTCAACTTCCAGCATTATTCTGTGGAACTTTTATTCACAGCTAATATCATTTGAACTCATACCATTCAAAAGTTTTAAGTCATCATGTTTTCCACAGCTGTCTGTTTTGTAATGTCCTCTCAGAGGTGTTAAACAGAGCTCACAAGATCTTTATGAAAAGAGTTCCTTCACTAGAGGTAGACTAAAGGACCCACTGTTTGAGGCAACATATGATGTGTTAGATGACTTTAGCAGGTGTTTTTCATATCCATGATCCTATGGAAACAGTTTGCTTCTTTATTAAAATGGTTATCCAACCCTAATAAATAATGAAACAATATAAAGCATGTTTTTAAACTTTCTTGATTGCCATAAGATAAGCACATACCCTTTTCAGGCACTCAATTTCTATTATATCAATATTATACTTTTAGAAGTGGAATTTTCTATAGGCAACAGGCAAGACTCATTTTGATGGTTTTGCATGCTATGTCCAGATGTAAGTCATTTGGAACATTGACTTTTTAACTTTAAAGCTCTGGCAGTTTAAAATGTTTTTCAATGTTCAACTTTACACTTTATGACATCAGCAAAATTTTACACTAGTGACAGATTGATGAAGAAGGTATCCTTTAAGTTTTAGGCAAATTAAAACTACTTCATAGTAAAAGTATTCCATATTCAGAGATAGAATTTCTTCTTCCTTAAGCCGTTCATATATGCAATATTGCTATGATTGACAGATAACCAGAAGCTATGACATAAAATACCAATAAGTGAATTGTGATCCATCCTACATCTGAATTTTTGCATGAAAGTATACTGTATTCTGGGTTCTTATCAAGTGCCAGGTTCTAATGAAGTAGCACTAATAGAATGATGACATAAAAATGCAACAAGTGATATCTATACATATGTCTGATTACATATCTCAGTAATAGAGATATATATATATAAATATAAGTATATATCTGAGATATATTTATATGTACATATGCACATATGTACATAAACATATATATTTGTACACATACATGCATATTTAAAGATTTTATATATATATATATTGTTTAAAATAAACCAGCTTCCTTTAAGCACACATTCCATTGGTGCTACTAAAAACTTTACTCCCTCCCTTCACAACAAAATCCTTGAAAGAAATATATTTATCCTTACTTCATTCTCTTTCTAAATCCCAGCAGTGATATTCTACTTCCTCTTTACCAAAAGAAAAGATGTCAAGATCACAAATGTCTCCCATACTTCTAAAGCCAACAGTCCATTCTCAGTCTTCATCTTTCTGAAATATCACTATTTGACACACTCAGTTTCTTAAGTTGCTCACTTGAATTCTAGAAAAAGTAGTGTTTCTTGAGTTTCACCTTCTGCTGTATTTAATATCCATCTTGTTGATTTCTCTTCATGTCTCCAATTTCGCATGCGTGAGGGTCTCCAAAATTATCTAGCTTACTCTGTTTTTGCTACACTCACTGCCACGATGTTATCTTTAACCCTTATGGCTTCAGAATCCATATTTATGTTGATAGGTCTCAAATTGATATCTTCAAACCTTCAATCGATATCTTCTCTAGCTATTCCAGTGCTCAGGCAATAGTTGAGTCATTTTTAACTCTTCTCTTTCCCCCCTACTCCATGTGATATCAATTCAAAAATTCTTGAAGTCTCATATTCCTAATATATCACAAATGTGATCACTTATCGCCAACCTCACAGCTGCCAACATTGCTCAAGACACTGTTACCTTTTTGTCTGTTCTACTCTAACAGGAGATGCTAATAGGAGAAAGTGGGATAGGGGAGGTGGGGAGCACAGGAGCTACATGAGAACTCTTTACTTGTCCTTCAATTTTTATGTAAACCTAAAACTGTGTTAGAAAATAAAATCTGCTAAAAGTCCCTATAACTATTATATGCTAAAAGTCTATTATATTTGTAGTCAATTAAGCATCAGTAGTGTTATGGCACTTAACCAGTTTCTATACTTTCAAACTGCATTTTAAGTACTAAGTAAACAAAATTAAATACTGCATGGCATATTGCCCTATAGAAGAATATGGTCTTTGGGAAGGGGGAACCCTATTTTAATGAATAATCTTCAAAAAGAGAAATATAACCACATTACTAAATTTAGATATATAAGATACATAAGAAGTAGTGTTGTCTTATGTAAGTATAATAACTGGTGTTCTATAGTGATGGCTATTTTTCACAAAATTCCTTGAATAATAGTCAGCAAGTAGCCTAGGACATTCACATTATGGTTCTTAGCTAATGTAACATTTCCTTGATATTTACAGTTTCTATTACATAAAATATTCATGGCAATCTTAACATAAAATATATTAATATATTAATAGTTTTATCAGTTTATCTTTACCCAAATTTAGGAAAAATTAGAATTCCAAAGAGTTGCATGATTTTTATATTACCATACAAATGTAGAAAGTCTTAAAATGGCCTCTCTACATAGAATGTGTTTACTCAGTGGTCTAGGTGTGGAGGGCAAAGTGAACATGTGTAAACAAGAAGTAAATACCCTGTTGGGTCACCAATAGCACTCAAGAATTTTTTCACTCCGTATCCTATTTCATATATATACACTTAAGGCATGTTTGCTTGCTTTCATCTACTCATTTGTCTTTAATTCTTAATCAAGAGGCTAAATGTGGTAGGACCTGCACATTATTAATGGAAGAAATCCTCCAAAACATTATATAGGTAGTCTTGGAAGAATTGAACAGCAGCGTTCCAAGCTGGGGTCTTTTAATATTCTTTTTTCTTTTTAAGTTTTTAATTAAATTCCAGTAAGTTAACATACACTGTAATAACAGTTTCAAGTCTACAATACAGTTATTCAGCACCTGGTGTCTTTTAAAGCAGATATTGTTGTGTGGCATTCTTTTTTTTTATAATAAATTTATTTTTTATTGGTGTTCGATTTGCCAACATACAGAATAACACCCAGTGCTCATCCCGTCAAGTGCCCCCCTCAGTGCCCGTCACTCATTCACCCCCACCCCCTGCCCTCCTCCCCTTCCACCACCACTAGTTCATTTCCCAGAGTTAGGAGTCTTTATGTTCTCTGTCTCCCTTTCTGATATTTCCCGCACATTTCTTCTCCCTTTCCTTATATTCCCTTTAACTGTTATTTATATTCCCCAAATGAATGAGAACATATAATATTTGTCCTTCTCCAATTGACTTACTTCACTCAGCATAATGCCCTCCAGTTCCATCCACATCAAAGCAAATGGTGGGTATTTGTCGTTTCTAATGGCTGAGGAATATTCCATTGTATACATAGACCACATCTTCCTTATCCATTCATCTTTCGATGGACACCGAGGCTCCTTCCACAGTTTGGCTATCGTGGCCATTGCTGCTATAAACATCAGGGTGCAGGTGTCCCGGCGTTTCATTGCTTCTGTATCTTTGGGGTAAATCTTAATTTGAGAAGTTTTCATTCTCTACCAGGTTGGATGACGTGCTTCTCCATTTGTATGTGACCTATATGCAAGGAAGTTTGTGTCAGATACATGAGGATTTTTTTCATACTGTCTCTAGTAACTTCTAGTCAAATGCAAAGCAAGCTAAATATAGTAAGAGCTCATCCAATTTGGATGTTTTGTGTTGAGAAGACAGCCTTCAAACTAGCAGTTCTCAACCCTGGTGGTCCTTAAAGAATCTTACGGGAGGTTCTGTGAGTCCAAAACTACGTTTATAATAATTCAAAGATGTTTTTCACTCTTTTCATTATATTTACTTTTCATTATATTGACTTTGAATTAATCAAAATAAATAGAGCAGTTGGTTCCAGTGATTCAGGTGGTAGGCAGAGATTATGCTCGAAGAAATGTGCAAAGAAATATTTTGAAATTTTAGAATGTGTATTACTGTACTGAAAGAAGACTTACTATTTTATCATTAGTTTTCATATGTCAGAATTGGATTTCCATTTTAAGGAATGTGCTTTAAGGTACTGGTCATTTGTCTTTATTCTATCAGCACTAATGAGTTTCCTTTGACTTTTATAATATCACTAATGCTATGACTGGAAGTAGTGTGTTGAAATTCAAATGTGCCTGCTTTATTCTACTTATTATTTAGTGGAAGAAATGTTTTCTTTATATTTCAAGATTGGGAAAAGTTTGTAAAACATGACTACATTTTCCATTTACTGTTTCTCGTTGTCATTTAAAATAGCTTAACTGTGACAATAGGGAAAATCTAAGTTGATCATAAACTTATTTTTACTAGGAGTATGTAAAATAAAATACACATTTTTTACACTTAAACACTTAACCTAATGTGCCAGTTAACCCCTCCTTTCTCTTGTATTAAGCAATTTAGTCACTGTTGTAAATGCTGATTATTCCAGATAGTAGTCATAAACATTATTCAGAGAAAATTAGTGGAAGTTTCCTGGGGATTTATCTGGAAAGATGTGGCTACAGGTCCAGTTATGAAATAATCAAAATTATAGTAGACAAATGCAGGAATCTGAGCTCTGAAGCTTAAATATAATTCAACAAATAATGAGGTATCCATTTCTATTTTAGAAACATTACAGTTTTGGAATATTATCTGGTTCTTCAAAAGTTTCATGGGAATGTATCCAATAACCATGCTTACAGGTTATACGTTCAGAAGTTCATACACAAGGTTTTGTATCTGAATCTTATTCAGAGAAGAAAGGTTTAGTTTTTCCTATCTTATTTTCTATCTCAGGAAAGAGATATCTCTATCTCATACAAAGACTTTTAGGTACCTCTTATCTAAGGGTATTCATTCAAGAAGTTGCAGGATAAGTAACTTCACCTATATGCTTCTGCCATTTTGGAAATTGTAATCAGGACAAATATATGTGTTGTAGAGGAAAATGTTTCTTTCTCTTACCATGCATTACCCATCCTTCATTATAGTTCCTTTTAAAAATTTAGGGGTTCACTTTTTAATTTTAAAAAATGAATATTACACTACAATCTCTTTTCTTTCCTATGTGGGAACTTAAGGATTAGTCCTTTGATTTATAAGCCCATCATAAAAATATTCATTTCTGTATTACATTTTTTAGTCTGTTTATTTATAAAACACCTTTTGGAAGACTTTCTCTTTTCATGAATTTCACTTTGAAAAAACATGATTTCTCTTTCTAATTTTGGATATCTAATTTTTGTTTTAATAATAGCATGAGCATTAGTGGTAATCAATTAAAAGAGTACTTACTGCTTTTTAAATATTCCATTAGTTCCTAACTTATTTTTCCTTCTTCTTCTTTTTTTTTTTTTGGATGCAGCTCAGGAGGCTCTAATAAAATTACCATTTCTTGTGTTTTATAATATTTCTATATCTTTGTGGAAATATTTTTATCAGATAGTGTTTACCATATGATAAGCCATCTACACCGAGGACAGTTGTAATAACTATGTTGCATTGCTGGAGTACAAGCCATGAGAAAGACTTTCCAAAACATGTTGTTGGTTATTTTTAAGTGGACTCCATGCCCAGCATGGAACCCCACACAAGACTTGAACTCCTGACCCTGAGATCAAAACCTGAGCTGAGATCAAGAGTCAGATGCTTATCTGATTGAGGGCACCCCCTAAATCATGTTTTAATAAGTATATTGGAGAGATTTGTACTGAATCCTCTTGTCTTTAACGTCTGAATTCCTTTAGAGAGCTTCATAATTTTAATCCCATTTCACCTTTGTATTTCTATGACTGTTTTTGCAATTTCCTTTTTTTTTTTTGTTTGTTTATTTTTTTGGTTAAAATACTGAGAAATAACTGAGTTTTTATACCTGTATTCAATATTAGTTGATTAAGCCTGGTGGCTCATGATATGTGATAACAGATTGAAACTTGAGGGGGGAAAGGGTAATTTTACATCTTTCATTGAGTTTCATGATGCTGGAATTCATTCCAATATCTAAAGGCAAAGAGGCATGTAGCCCAGTGCTCTTAAAAAATTCTTCTGAGAGCTGACATCTGTTGTATGTTAATTGAGCAAAATGAAATAGGAAAGGAGGGATTGTTTGTTCCCGGAGTACTTTATTAGTTTTCTCACTATTTAGATTCTCAAAGAGAAAAATAGAGAAGGTATAGATCATGTCTATTAATATTGATATTATTTGACAATGTTTTGTCTTTTTTGATGTTAGACAAGATATTGTTATTCCCTACACAAACATTTTAGCATATTACTAAGGTTAAAGCAACTTGTAGTCAGTTTTAATAAAGATCTATATCAAAACCCTTGTGAAAGGCTGTTACAAATTAAACACCCTCAACATTTTGTAGCACATCTTTATGAGACAATTCTAGTCAATGGAAAGATGCTCTAGAGTTGACTTTAATTTGGATAAAATTAACACCAATTAAGTGTCCCTTATCAAGATGCCACACTATAAACACTTGTAATATTGCTGCCCCAGGTGATCCCAGAGAATCCTGAAGTGTTCTTTCAGCTACAAACTTGCCATATGATATCATTGCTTTGATTCTGCAGTTGCTATGGTACCCTGAACATATTCTCAGTATTAGTCCCTCAGGGCATAAATTAAGAAACACCAGCATTGTAAGATGTCAAGTGCTTAGCTCCCACTGGTTGTAATGCTGGTTTAATTTATTGAAAAGAAAACTAGCTCTGAGCTGGAATAAACAGTTTAATAGAACTCTTAGTATATAAATATTAATAATCATATAAGAGTATCTAGGTTGAAACATTTTAAAGCAATGTCAATACTTTTTAGATTAAGGCACCAATGTCCATTTAAACTCCCAATTCTTAAGGCCTATTTTTAAAATTCATTATGTAGAAATAAAGCAATGAGACATTCTAGATTCAGTTGATACAGTTCTTAAGAATTTTGGAGTCACTAGTTATATTCAATTGACTTCTTTTGTAGATACCCTAAAACTAATTTTTATTTGGCTTAATATTGACTTTTGGTTGTTTGCTTCAAGAACTAACTGATATCTAATTTATCCACTTTAAAAAAATGTTGAATTAAGCATTTTAAGTACAATCAGAGCTGTGCAACTCATCATCCCAAAAGGAAATTACCTACCCACTAAAAGCCATTGCCCATTCTCCCTTACTAACCACTAACCTGCATTCTGTCTCCTATGGATCTACCATTTGGACATTTCATATAAATGGAGTCATACAACATATGACCTTTTGTGACTTATTTCTTTCATTTAGTATAATGTTTTCAAGGTTTATCCACATTGTGTATGGATAAATACTTCTTTTTATGGCCAGATAATATTCCATTATGTAGATAAACTACCTATTCTTTTCATTCTTCAACTGATGAGTATTTGGGTTGTTTTCATTTTTTTACTATTATGAATATGATGCTATGAATATATATAATTTTTGTGTAGATGTTTTTATTGCCCTTGGAGTTGCTGAATCATGACAATTCTTATGTTTACATTTTTAAGAACCATCAAACTACTTCCAAAAGTGGCTGCAATACTTTATGCTTTTACAAGCAAGGTTTGTGGAATTTCTCCACATTCTCACCACCACTTTTTAGAGTCCATCTTTTTCATTAGAGCTATCCTTGTGGAGGTGACATGGTATCTTATTGTGGCTTTGATTTGAATTTCCCTAATCATTAATAATCCTGATCATGTAGGGGTCATTTGCATATTTTCTTGGGAAAAATATATATCCAGATATTTTGCCCATTTTTAATTAGGTTATTTGTTTATATTGTTTGTTTTTGTATATTCTGGACACAAGTCCCTTCTCAGATACAGGATTTGCAAGTATTTTCTCTTATTATGTAGATTGTCTTTTCAAATTCTTGGCAGTTTTATTTAAAGCATAAAACAAATTGGCTTCATCAAAATTTTTTGTTGTTGTTGTTTTAAAAAATACATATAAAAATCTAATTCAATGAGACTGATATACTACCATATTTTGTCCTAAGAGTTTTGTAGTTTTAGTTCTTATACTTAGATCTATAGTCTCTTCTGAATTAATTTTTATAAATGAGGTGAGGTGAGGTAGGGGTTCAACTTCAACCTTTTGCCTATGGATATCTAGTTGTCCCAGAGCTATTTGTTGAAAAGATTATTCCTTCTTATTAATATAACCAGTATCCAGTTGACCACGAATGTAAGTTCCTTTTTTTTTTAATTTCTTTTTTTTCCTAAGATTTTATTTATTTATTCATGAGAGACACACAAAGAGAGAGAGAGAGAGAGAGGCAGAGACACAGGCAGATGGAGAAGCGGGCTCCACACAGGGAGCCCAATATGGGACTCGATCCCAGGACTCCAGTTTCATGCCCAGGGCCGAAGGCAGGCGCTAAACCACCGAGCCACCCAGGGATCCTCTATGACTGTAAGTTTCTTTCTGGTCTGTGGATACAAATTTTATTCCACTGACCTAAATGTCTACCCTGCCAGTTAAAAATTGTGATTACTGTAGCTTTTGAGTAAGAGTTGAATCCAGGAATGGTCAGCTTTCCAAATTTATTATTCTTTTCTAATGCTTTTATTGTTTTCACACATTTTTTTTTTATTAAGAATGTTGAGGTTTATTACAGATTTATGCTCATGTGCCTCCAAAGAGAAAGAAGCACTGGCACTAAGGCACAACCACTTGGAAAGTTATTCTGGCTTTTGTTCCTGAGATAAAAGTGTCTCTGGAGAAATGATTGTTTCAAATCATTCGCAATGTTATTCTCATCATTGCATTCACTAGAAGGCGCATGTAGAGAAAATTTTCTCCAGTTTACAAAAATAAAGTTTCCTTAAAATGAGAATATCTCAGATCTGAACCTTGTGGGGATTAAACCAATGCACTTATAAGCAGAAATTGTACCTTTTCTCTAAAATCTTAATTCACGGATTGAATTATTTAGCTGAGATATACTCATATTAGTTTCATCAACCTTATATTGACAATTGCACTGTCACCTTAGTTCATTAGAAAAGTTATAGTTTATAGTAGCTCAAAGGTCAATAAATTATTTCAACCGTGCATTTATCCAGTGCTAGCTTAACATTTCTCAAGCATCTTAATAACTGTCCAGGAGACCATGAAGCTACTTACTTTAAATGGAAAAAACTTGGTAGAAATTTAGCAACCAGTTTCATGAAGTTTGAAAGTCGTATGAAATTCAATGACATATGGATAAAAAGGTCAGTAAGGAATCAAATAATTCTGGCAAATCACACTTATAGGTTATAATATCACATAGCATTTTATACTCTGTTAAAATGAGATCACATTTGATCACATTTATTTAAATAAAATGAGATCTCAACTTTTTAAAACTTAGTACTAACTTGAAGTCACTGAATTTAAATCATCAGTAATTTCTATAAGGTAGGAATGCATTATTACATTATGTACAAAGACTTGAAGTTAATTTTGACATTGACAAATAGGTGGAATCATGTAACACAAGCTATAAACTTCTCAAAATGCAACCACTTTCCATTAGAGATCACCAACAAGTTTTAGTAAAATATTCCTATTGATTTTGCCTTTTTTGTTAAGGAGATGAGCATATTGTGGTATATTTCTTAATAAAATGGTTCGGAATACTTCAGTTCCAATTATAAATATCTGTACAAGATTTAGTCTGTTAATTATTTGAAGTTGGCAAGTTGTCACACCCACTCATTCTTTACAAAGGCTCTGTATTACATGAGTTGGAATTAGGGAATTTATGAATAGGATATTTACTTGAATTTGTGCCATAATTTCTTTTTACCTTAATCAAATTCCAGGGTGGAAAGATTATAAAAGACACCCCACAGTGGATGCCCTGGAGCAGAGTTGGGCCAGATTGGCCAAGAGGACTTGCCAGGTTGCTTCATTTTCAAGATGTCAGTTAAATTTCTGTGACAGAAATCAGCACTATTCAGTTGCTAATGGAAGGATGTTTCAAAACTGATTATCAACTGTTTTCAGTTAGATTTAGATAAATCCCATTTTTATTTGTATTATAAATTTTTATGTGCTGCTTTGTGCAACATCTAACAAGCTTTCCTTCTCTCATTTTATTTTCCTCTCTTTGCAATGGTAGAAATGAGTATTTTCCAGGAATTGCATGCAGTTCTTTGGATTTGTTTTGTTTTTTAGCTGTAATCATTGTCTCCATATCATCAAGACTTGGACTATAGCTTGGACCTTGTTAAATTGCCAGTTTGATCAGATTAGAAAGATACGGTTTGAACACATTTTTCTTGAATCATAAATTTTTGGGAATCTACCCAGGTTTTAGACAGACTGCCTGGAGCTCTATTCTCTCTAACAGAGTAGCTGTAGGAACAAAGAAATTATTCTGTACTCACAGTATATGTTAAATTGCATTTATCCGGCATATAAGAGTTCTAAGATAGGACAGCCCGGGTGGCTCAGTGGTTTAGCCCTGCTTTCGGCCCAGGGCGTGATCCTGGACCCAGGATCAAGTCCCACATCGGGCTCCCTGCATGGAGCCTACTTCTCCCCCTGCTTGCGTTTCTGCCTCCCTCTCCCTTCTGTGTCTCTCATGAATATATTAAAAAATAAATAAATAAAAATAAATAAATAAAAGTTCTAAGATACTATTGACAAAGAATTTTTTAAATTACAGCCTACTTTCTTGGCAAAGACTTTTAACAAAAGTGGAAGGGCATCTGTTGCTTGAACCCATCCATCATCCATTTATTCTTTCTTATTTTTAATGTGTAAATACTATTCTAAGCTAGAAATATATACATGAATAAAATGAATATTTTTTCTGCATGGAATTTTCATTCCAGTGAAGAGAGACTAAGCTAACATATAAATCATATAACATCAGAAAAAAATCAGTGTCCTTGCTTTGGGAACAGGTTGCAGAATTAAATACGGAGTCTGGTCTCAGATTTGAGTAAATACATGAAAGATGTTAATCATTCAAATATCTGCTGACAGAAGACTCAAGGTAGAAGGAAGAGTCAGTAGAAAGCCCTTCATGGGAATGATCAAATGATCAAATAGAGTAAGAAACCAGATGATAGATGAGTAAGCATTACATATTGATGCAACTACATGTTCTTAAGTAGGTGAAAGAAAATGGGATCTAACGCACAGCCAAGGGCAGGCCAAGTTAAAGTGTGTGTGTGTGTGTGTGTGTGTGTGTGTGTGTGTTGTGCGTATATAGACACACACATGCACATATGACTACAACATTATCAAGCTCTCAGTCTATGAGAGAAAGAGACAGAAAATGACCCACTTTAGTTTGATAAGTTCAAGGATAAAGGTAAACAACAGGTATATTTGAGTATGTAAAGAAATCTACAGCATTCAGGCACGGGTAATTGTATTGACTCCTACTAACAGAATATCCCAAGGACCAGCAGTATCAGTATCACCTGGGAACTTGGCAAAATGCAAAAATCTTAAGGCTTACCTGAGACTAACTGAATTATTTGCATGTTAACAGGCCCCTAAGGTAATTCATTAAAATGTTAAACTTTAAGAAGCCTGTTTAAAGGATTTTATTTTTTATTTTTTTTTTAATTTTTATTTATTTATGAGTCATAGAGAGAGAGAGAGAGAGGCAGAGACATAGGCAGAGGGAGAAGCAGGCTCCATGCACCGGGAGCCTGACGTGGGATTCGATCCCGGGTCTCCAGGATCACGCCCTGGGCCAAAGGCAGGCGCTAAACTGCTGCGCCACCCAGGGATCCCTGTTTAAAGGATTTTAGAAGGGGGTGGCTCATTACAGAGAGAAGACAGAAAATAACTAAAGGCCTGGGAAAAGAAAAAATAACATGCCCACCATCACTACCACCAAACCCTCTCTGTTGTATGCTGAGAACTACAGAAAGTTCAGGGGTGCTGGAGAAAAAAACAAAAGGAGGAGGTAATGTGAAAGAGGAAAATAAGAGGGTTTACAGGCTAACCTGTGCACTGAAATTCTGTAGCTACTGGAGGCTATTAAGGGATTTGTCTAGGCTGTTACGGTCTGCAATTTAACTTTGGGGTACCAGATGAGGACTGTGAAGCCCTGGATTACACACCTTGTATACTTTCCATTGCACTTAAAACTTTCTTGAAGTTAAAACCTTTTTTTTTTTTTTTTTGTACTGTAAATCTTATGAAAGTCTGGCACAGATTTAAAAAATATCAGAACTTCTAAATACCTCCTCCAGTATTAAACACTTCCACGAGTATTTTGGTGTCTGTGTATGTGTATAATTTAACATGAAAAATGTCATGCAGGGGATCCCTAGGTGGCTCAGCGGTTTAATGCCTGCCTTTGGCCCCCGGCATGATCCTGGAGTCACAGGATCTAGTCCCACGTTGGGCTCCTTGCATGGAGCCTGCTTCTCCCTCTGCCTGTGTCTCTGCCTCTCTCTCTCTGTCTCTCTCATGAATAAATAAATAAAATCTTAAAAATGTCATGCACTCCTCACAATATTATAAGGATATAGAAAACCTAAACAAACATTTTAAAGTCTGCGGAATGTTCTATCAGAGTGAAGAACTATAATTAAATGTAATACTTTTAGTAACCAGGTCCATCTTTTTCATGATCATATTGAAAAATATTTGTATTAAGAGCTTTTATGTTTTTCTGATATTATTTTTTTAGATATTTCACTAAATGAAATATAAAAAATCATGAATGTTAAAGCTTTTGGTATACATTTCCAAAACGTATCACAAAACTTATTTATTCCAGTTATTTTAATTTTGAATAGAACTTTTATGAATTATAGTATCATACTGTACTCAAACTGCTTTTTATATGGTTGAACCAAAATACTCCTTAAACAACTAATAATACTAGTCTGTGATTAAGCTAAGTAGTTATCCTATATCCCATATTACTATCCATATATTAAAATCTAAAATTAAAGCTTACAATACAAGCTTAAAATTTATACATTAAAGAAAAATTTCAAAGATAACATTTCTCATTCATAACTAAGTTATTAATGAACCTTGGAACCAGCACTGTAATACCAAGTAAGTGTTGTTTTTCCAAATAGATCTTTAAAAAAAACCCAAAACAACAAATATTTTGTAAAGAAGATAAAATGTGAAGTAATTTGAGCTTCCAGAATATTAATAAAATATTATTAGCTTCTAATTATTATAATAATTAGAAAAATTATTCTAATTTTTCTTTTGATCATATGTTTCCATACTGGAATTTTACAAAAACATTGAGGTAATATATAGTATATAATTGCACTTAAATATTTTTATGATTTAACTATTAAATTGACAACATGGTCTATTAATTTGAATAACTTTAGGTGAAATATGATTAAAGTGCAACATAAGCCTAACATATTAAAAAATACATATTAAAAAATGCAGACAAAATTAGAACTCCAGAAGTGTAATAGTTGTATAAACATTTTCTTATTCAACATTTATCTATATAAAGTGGAAACTAAAAAAAAGTGAGGTCTGCAAAGATCTCTGCAAGTTTAATGGAGAAACTTCATGGTAAACAGATTATATAAAAGTAGTTATATTAGGTGTATATGAACTTAAAAATTGTGGATATCAATAATATGGGTATTACTAAAAATGAATGTTTAAAATTTTGAAATGATATTTGGGTGTGAATTTTTATATATTTTAAGAAAATGTTCATTCCATGGGCACAAATAATTGATAAAAAGAGCTTATAGAATTGTATTACTCCACGAGGGAGGGCAAGAAGAAAATAGCTTTTTTATTCTCCCTGGAAAATAATAATACCAACTTAACTATACATAATTCTTTCTAATGTCTTAAGTGACTTAACTTGAATAATACTGGCCTAAGGGATTAGGGAATTGGGACTAGGTTCTTAGCAATAGTTTGACTTTGTACATAAGGAAGATTTGATTATCCTTACAATTTTATTAAATACTAAAATTATTAATTTTATTTTACTGTAGTACAATAGAGCAGAAATCTGCTTGGACAGACAAGTTTTTTTTTTTTGTGAAAAGATTTTTATCTTGAAGTTGCACATGCATGGAAATTTCCATAAGATTTTGAAATATTCCATTGAGAGAATATGGTTGCTAGAAATTGTGAGGAAAAGGATGGTAAAACCAAAGATATTTGATGCTTAAGTTGGATAATCTCAATATTTGAAGAAGGTTTTTTTTTTGTTTGTTTTTTTGTTTTGTTTTTTGTTTTTTTGTTTTTGCCTAAGAAGGACAGTTCAAAGCCAAGAACTCATCTTGTTCAGAGTGTACCAGGGTCTATTGCTTAAGCTTGCATTTCCAGAAACTTATATTGTCTATGAGTCAAGAGTTGAAGGAGCATCTTCACACAGGCTTGTCCTTCTTAAACTCACAAGGCTTAAGCATTTCAACTTTCAAATATAGAGAGAAAATATAATTTTAGTAGGATTAGATCCTCATGTGTGTTATACTTCTTGAAAATGTCCAATTCCTGACTCTATCATTTCTGTTACACTCTAGGCATCACCTTAGAGTAAATCTTGCTCTTTCTACTTTTACCTTGTTGAATATTCTGCCTTTAAAGTGATTTCCACATTTTAGTTTTATGTGCTCATTTACTGCCTTAGCATCCGTGGTCATGATGATGCCACAGGATAGCTAAGCACTACTCACAATTGAAGTACTCAAAATTACTCCAAAGATTTATTTATTTATTTGATGGGGGGTGGGGAGGCAGAGGGAGAGAGAGTCTTAAGCAGATTCTTCACTGAGCACAGAGCCTGATGCAAGGCATGATCTCATGACCTGAGCAGAAACCAAGAGTCAGATGCTTAACTGACTGTGCCATCCAGGTGCCTCAAGAATTACTCTAGATTTTAATACTGATTATACTTCTAATAAAACAAGTTTAAATAAGTTAACATATATTTCTTACTGCATCCCCAGTACCACACAATGTGCTTTATATGTAATATCTGACTTCATCTTAACAAGTCTGTAAAATAAATGCTAGTATTATAACCTTTTCAAACAACAGGAATTTGAGACTCTGTGGATAACACATGATGCATGACACAAATTTTAAAAAACCTGTAATATGAAGTCTAATTATTTGATTTCAAAACTTAAAGTCACATTCCAAATAAAAATCAGTTTTTTCTTTTTTTATTTTTTTTTCTGATTGATATAAGGTAATTATTTAAAATTAACTTTTAGTAATATAAGAAATGTTTAGCAAGATGTACTTTTGTAAAATAATTCAATTAAGACAATTTCTATACATCAACAAAATTTAGAAAAATTTTTAAAAATCCCATTTAATACCATAAATATAAAATTCCTAGAAATAAATAAAATGTAGTATGTAACCTTAATGAATAATTTATAATACTTAATTGAGAGAATTTAAGGATGATCTAAAAATTTTTAAACAGACTATGTCCATGGACATTAAAACATTAAGTATTGAAAGAATGTCAAATTATCCTATAGAACATAATTCTGGGCTATATACTATAGAATTAATATAATTCTGGGCTAAATACAAATTATTCTATTGCTTCTTTGAAAGAATTAATAAGATAGATAAACCATTAGCCAGCCTTATTAAAAAGAAGAGAGAGAAGACTCAAATTAATAAAATCATGAATGAGAAAGGAGAGATCACTACCAACACCAAGGAAATACAAACGATTTTAAAAACATATTATGAACAGCTATACGCCAATAAATTAGGCAATCTAGAAGAAATGGACGCATTCCTGGATAGCCACAAACTACCAAAACTGGAACAGGAAGAAATAGAAAACCTGAACAGGCCAATAACCAGGGAGGAAATTGAAGCAGTCATCAAAAACCTCCCAAGACACAAAAGTCCAGGCCCAGATGGCTTCCCAGGGGAATTCTATCAAACGTTTAAAGAAGAAATCATACCTATTCTACTAAAGCTGTTTGGAAAGATAGAAAGAGATGGAGTACTTCCAAATTCGTTCTATGAGGCCAGCACCACCTTAATTCCAAAACCAGACAAAGACCCCACCAAAAAGGAGAATTACAGACCAATATCCCTGATGAACATGGATGCAAAAATTCTCAACAAGATACTAGCCAATAGGATCCAACAGTACATTAAGAAAATTATTCACCATGACCAAGTAGGATTTATCCCCGGGACACACGGCTGGTTCAACACCCGTAAAACAATCAATGTGATTCATCATATCAGCAAGAGAAAAACCAAGAACCATATGATCCTCTCATTAGATGCAGAGAAAGCATTTGACAAAGTACAGCATCCATTCCTGATCAAAACTCTTCAGAGTGTAGGGATAGAGGGAACATTCCTCAACATCTTAAAAGCCATCTATGAAAAGCCGACAGCAAATATCATTCTCAATGGGGAAGCACTGGGAGCCTTTCCCCTAAGATCAGGAACAAGACAGGGATGTCCACTCTCACCACTGCTATTCAACATAGTACTGGAAGTCCTAGCCTCAGCAATCAGACAACAAAAAGACATTAAAGGCATTCAAATTGGCAAAGAAGAAGTCAAATTCTCCCTCTTCGCCGATGACATGATACTCTACATAGAAAACCCAAAAGTCTCCACTCCAAGATTGCTAGAACTCATACAGCAATTTGGTAGCGTGGCAGGATACAAAATCAATCCCCAGAAATCAGTGGCATTTCTATACACTAATAATGAGACTGAAGAAATGGAAATTAAGGAGTCAATCCCATTTACAATTGCACCCAAAAGCATAAGATACCTAGGAATAAACCTAACCAAAGAGATACAGGATCTCTACCCTAAAAACTATAGAATACTTCTGAAAGAAATTGAGGAAGACACAAAGAGATGGAAAAATATTCCATGCTCATGGATTGGAAGAATTAATATTGTGAAAATGTCAATGTTACCCAGGGCAATTTACACGTTTAATGCAATCCCTATCAAAATACCATGGACTTTCTTCAGAGAGTTAGAACAAATTATTTTAAGGTTTGTGAGGAATCAGAAAAGACCCCGAATAGCCAGGGGAATTTTAAAAAAAGAAAACCATATCTGGGGGCATCACAATGCCAGATTTCAGGTTGTACTACAAAACTGTGGTCATCAAGACAGTGTGGTACTGGCACAAAAACAGACACATAGATCAATGGAACAGAATAGAGAACCCAGAAGTGGACCCTGAACTTTATGGTCAACTAATATTCGATAAAGGAGGAAAGACTATCCATTGGAAGAAAGGCAGTCTCTTCAATAAATGGTGCTGGGAAAATTGGACATCCACATGCAAAAGAATGAAACTAGACCACTCTCTTTCACCAACACAAAGATAAACTCAAAATGGATAGAATTATTATAGTCTGAATTAAAAAACAAGTTCTTTCCATGAACAATTCTGTTGTTTCCAAAATTAAGAATCAAAAATACTCTTAATACTTCTGAGGGAAAAAAAGCTGGGAGAAGAGAGCTTACCCTATTATATATAAAGGTTTGTAATGAAGGCCCTAGCTATTCATAGGATAAAGGAACAAATAAAGTAACCCCCGAAACCAGATCCATAGTCATATTTCATAAAAGATATTTGATGCATAGAATATTTAGAATTTTTATATCTGACAGGTTTGATATGTCAGATCAATAGGAAAAATAGTTTTTTCAATATATACATCTCAAAATATTTCTTCTATATAGAAAAATAGAACTGGATATCTATATTGCATCACATGTAAGAATTAATCCAGGGACACCTAGGTGGTACAGTCAAATTAAGTGTCTGACTCTCAGTTTTGGCTCAGGTTGTGATCTGAGGATTTTGAATTTGAGCCCCATGTTGCACTCTGGGCTGATGTAGTCTGTTTAAGACTCTCCCTCTCTCTCCCTCTGCCCCTCCCCTCTACACTCTCTCTCTCAAATAAAGAAATCTTTGAAAAAAAATTAACCCAGCACGATCAAAGACTTAAATGACAAATGCAAAACTTTAACAAATTTTAGCCCAAAATGTAGATTAATACTTCTCTAAACTGAGTAGGGAAGTATTTTTAGCATTATTAAGTACATTCCAAAATAAATAAATAAATACATACATACATACATACATTCCAATGTAAGAAAATATTGACAAATTTTATTTAACAAAATATTACTCAAAGATAAATAAAATGGGAAAATAAGTTATAAACTTGATATATACTAGGATACTAGGTGGAGATACTTTATATTCATCCTTTATTATAAGTGTTCTGAGATTGTAATATAATAATGTACAAATAAAAAAAGGAAAAGCTCTATATAGAATAAGCATAAATTTGAACAATCATAAAAGAAGAAAAACATTAAAGATGTATCAAACACATTATTAATCAGAGATTGGTAAAATTTTAATATCTCACAACTTGTAATTGCCATTGGGAAGTAAATTACTAAACCATTTTGGCAGATACATTGGCATTATCTTGCCAAAGTAAATATTATAAAGTTATAACTTGGTAATTCTCCTACTAGTTGTCTCAAAAGTAAACTTTGCCCATATGCATCAGGAGACAGATACAAGAATATTCAGAGCAGTATAAGGCTACAAACTAACGCTGATGGACAGGAGTGGGGTTTAACAGCATGGCATATTTATGCAATACTATAATGCAGAATAGATACAACCAAAAGACAATAGTGATATAAGAATATAAATAAGTTTTAGCAACTGAATTAAAGAGAAAATATGAGAAGATTGCATACAGCATGATAACCGATTTTTTGTATATTTAAGTTAAAAACTAAAGGAAACAATACATTTTAAACATTATATATTTGCCCATATATACATACACTTAAACATAACGTGATGTACATACATACACATACACTAACTATATATAAATATACACATGTAAATATGTATTTACACATGTTAAAACTATATTTCCAAAATCTTGGAAATAATAAGTACAAGTTTCAGTACAGTGACTGACTTAGGGGACAAAAGTGTAGAAAAGGAAAAAGAGCCTAAATAGAGAAGACTTATTCATATATTCTGTACTCCATGTGTATGTTTATTTTATTGTTGAATACATGCATTCTGTTATTGAAAATAAATTAATATTCCTATATATTATTCATGGATATATATCAAAAAAACCTTATTCATGATAAGAGCATGTCATACAATAATGTCTTCAAACAGCCCTTTAGATTACATGGACATAGCAGATACAGAAGTTTCCATCCCAAAACGAGAACATACACTCTATTCAAGTACACATGGAACATTCTCCAGGATAGATCATGTTAGGCCACAAAACAGGTCTCCACATATTTAAGGAAGCTGAAATCATATCATGCATCTTTTCTAAATACAATGGTATGAAATGAGAAATCAATCACAGGAAATCAAAACTGGAAAAGTATGAACACGTGGAGGCTAAAGAACATGCTGCTAAACAACCAATGGGTCATCAAACAACAATGTAAAAAATCGATGGAAGCAAATGAAAATGAGAACACATAGTCCAAAATCTTTGGGATGTGGCAAAATCAATTTTAAGAGGGAAATATATAGCAATATAGGCCTACCTCAAAAAATAGGAAAAAGCTCAGATAATATAAACTTACACTTAAAGTAGAAAAAAAAAAAAGAAAGAAAAAAAGAGAAAGCCCCAAATTGAGTAGAGGAAGACAATAAGGATCAGAGTAGAAATAAATGACACAAAAACTTTTTAAAAAAACTTAGATCAATGATACCAAGAGCTAGTTCTTTGAAAAGATAACATTAATAAACCTTCAGACAGACTCAAATAGAAAAGAAGACTCAAATAAAAACTGACCCCACAGAAATACAAAGGACTATAAGAGACTATTATGAAAATCATATGCCAACAAATTAGACAACCTAGAAGAAATGGATAAAGTTCTAGAAATATATAATCTTCTAAAACTGAATCAAAAAGAAATAAAAAATCTGAGCAAACAGACTTATTACTAGTAACAAAATTGAATCAGCAATCAGAAAACTACCAAAAAATAAAAGTCCAGGGTCAGATAGATTCATATGTGAATTCTACCAATTTAAAGAGTTAATACCTATTCTTCTCAAATTATTATTAAAAAAAGCAGGAAAAGAAGGAAAGCTTCCAAATACATTCTACAAGGCCAACATTACCCTGGTATCAAAACCAGACAAAGACACTAGAAAGAAAAACTACAGGCCAACATCCTGATGAACATAAATATAAAAATCTCCAACAAAATATTAGCAAGTCAAATACAACACTACATTAAAAGGATCATTTATCATGATCAAATGGGATTTATTCCAGGGATACAAGGATGATTCAATTGCAAATCAATTAACAGGATATACCACATCTACAAAACAAAGGTTAAAAACCATATCATCTCAATCGATGCAGAAAAAGCATTTGACAAAAGTCAACATCTGTTCATGATAAAAACAAAAATCAACACAGTGGGTTAGAGGGAACATAACTCAGCTCTATGTGAAAAACCCACAGCTAACATTATACTCAAAGGTGAATAACAGAGCTTCTTTCTAAGATCAGGAACAAGACAGGGATGTCCACTCTCCACTTTTATTCAACATTGTACCAGAAGTCCTAGCCCTAGCAATTATATAAGAAAAATAAATAAAAGGCATCTATATCAGAAAGAAAGAAGTTAAACTATCACTATTAGCAGATAACTTTATATTATACAGAAAACCCTGAAGACTCCACCAAAATCTAGTAGAAGTAATACATGAATTCAGTAAAGTTGCAGGATGCAAAATTAATATCCATAAAGCATTTTCATTTATAAACACTAAAAATTAAGCAGTAGAAAGAGAAATTAAGAAAACAATTTCATTTACAATTGTACCAAAAAGAATAAAATATCTAGGAATAAACTTAACCAAGGAAATGAAAGACCTAAAATATTAAAAGGAATTAAAGATGATGTAAACAAATGGGAAGATATTCCATGCTCATGGATTGGAAGAAAATTGTTAAAATGTCTGAACTACCCAAAGCAATCTCCAGATTCAATATAATCTCTATTAAAATATCAACAGCATTTTTTTTTCACAGAACTAAAACAGATAATCCTAAAATTTGTATAGAACCACAAAAGACCCCGAATAGCCAAAGCAATCTTAAGAACAAAACTGGAGTGTAATCACAAGGTATAAATCACAATCCCAGATTTTAGGATTTACTACAAAGCTGTAGTAATCAAAACAGTATGGTACTGGCATGAAATAGATATGTATATCAATGGAACAGAATAAAAAGCCCCTAAGGAAACCTACACTTTTGATCAATTAATCCATGACAAAGGAAGCTAGAATATACTAAAGAGACTCTTTCCCCCATTGTAAACAGTGCTATAAAAACTGGCAGCTATGTGCAAAATAATGAAATTAGACTTTCTTACACTATACACAAAATTTAACCCGAAATGGATGAAAAACCCAAATGTGAGACCTGAAACCATAAACTCCTAAAAGGAAACATAGGCAGGAATTTCTATGGCATTAGCTATAGCAGTATTTTTCTAGGTGCCTCCTATAACAAAGGAAAATGAAAGTAAAAATAAACTACTAGGATAATATCAAAATAAAAAGCTTCTGCACAGCAAAGGAAACAACCAACGAAACAAAAAAGGTAACATACTGAATGGGAGGAGGTTTTTACAAATGATATATTTGATAAGGGGTTAGTATACAATATATAAAGAACTCATACAACTCAATCACCAAAACAATAATCCAATTGAGAAATGGGCAGAAGACATATATAGACATTTCTCCAAAGAAGACATACAGGTGGCCAACAGACACATGAAAAGATGCTCAATATCACATATCATCAGGGAAATGCAAATCAAAATCACAATGAGATATCCTCTCATGCCCATCAATATGGCCAAACTCAAAAAGACAAGAAATAAAATATTGGTGAGTATGTGGAGAAAAAGGAGCCCTGCTACTCTACTGGTGGAAATAAAAACTGGTACAACCACTGTGTAAAACAGTATGGGGATTCCTCAAAAAATTCAGAAAATTACCATAGGATCTATTAATTCCATTACTGAATATTCACCCAAAAATATGAAAACACTAATTTAAAAAGACACGCACCCCTATGTTTTTTTATAGCATTACTTATAATTTCTAAGATATGGAAGCAATTCCATATGTGTCCATAAGTGAAAAGATAAACAAGTGGTAGTATATACATAATGGGATGTTATTCAGCCGTAAATGGCTAAGATTTGTCACTTGCAACAACATGAATGGACCAAGAGGGTATTTGTGCTAACTGAACTAAGTCGAAGGCAAATACCATATGATTTCACTTATATGTGGAATCTAAATGAATAAACAAACAAGAAGCAGAATCAGACGTGTAACTAAAGAAAGGATTGGTTGCCAGAGGAGAGGCAGATCAGGGGATGGGCAAAACGGATGAAGAGGAATTGGAGATACAGGCTCCCAGTTATGCAACGAGTAAGTTACAGATATAAAAGACACAGGGTAGGGAATATAGTTAATTGTGTTGTAATAGTGTTGCATGGTGACAGATAGTAGCTCCGCTTGTGGTGAGCACAGCATAGCATATAGTCCTAGAATCACAATGTTGTATACCTGAAACTAATGAAGCGTTGTGTGTCAACTATACTCAATGTTAAAGAAAAGTCGCATGAAAAGTGAACTTGTTTTTAATTTTCTCATTTCAGTCATTGTAAGCCAAACATTTTCTGATTTGCTTTCATTTTGATGATTTCCTGAATCTGTTCTAGAAACTCCAGGGATCTCTAGATGAACAGAGATAAATGAAGATTTGGAAATCGAATTCAGGCACTTACAAATTTTTTCACAAAATATGTTAATTTCAAGAATGAACCCTTTGATAAGAAAATACTGATATCCTTTTTTCATATTTCCTTATTTTTCAATAACATTTTCATTAGAAATATTAATGAAGGAAACTCAAAGTCACTTAATACATGAGTTGATGGACTTCTAAGCCTTTATTATTTTTTGCCCAATAGATGTTGCATGTTATGGCAAACACAAATTAAATGTCATTTAAAAACAAGGTGTAAAATTTCTGAAAGGCAAAAGGATCTTCAGGGCAAAAGTGGGCAGGGTTGTTGAATAACATGATTTGTGTTATAAGGAGACTGACAGAGCAAGCTAAGATTTATGCCTGTATTGATACAAATACTCTCAGAAAAGACAGATCACCTATGATTGAAGCTATGGAAAAACTATAAGCGCCTCTGAGAAACTAAGAAGTCTTCTGACTTTTATCTGGATAGTCATTTTGTAGTAAAATCATAGAAAAATCCCACCCGTGTTGAAAAGTATTTCATCTAGGTGTAAATCAGGCTGAAATAAAGCTGTAATTTCCCTTTGAGTGGCATGAACAAAGTAGGAAATCATACTTAGAGGAAAATGTCTTTAAAATGTTTTTATGTAGTATAGTTTACTGCTTTATATTTAAGTTTCATTTTTAAGATAAAGAAATGTACTTTAAAAAAAAAAAACACTGTAATCCTAGGTAGCTACTTCCAAATGAAGCAGACTCATAAACTCTAGTAGTCAATAATAGATATGGTGGGTTTTTTTTTTTTATCTTTCATTTAGTGGGAAAAAAATGAAACTTACTAGTTGATTAGTGAATAAAGGTTACTTTTGTCTGATGAATTAACTGTCTCTGTGTGAAAGGTGTCAGTGTTCACCCAGCCTTCCCTTTTGTCCCTGTTTCTTTCTCTAACAGTGGGGAAGGTTTGACTAAAGGAGACTCTGAGATCTGGGGCGAGGAGGTGATGGGCAGCCTTCTGCTGGCCCTTAAGTATGTACTGGGAGGTGTTTGTTGGCCTGTGTGGTGGGGTCCAGTCCATTATGTCACTGGGTGCTCTGCTGCATTGTGATGCTAGAATGTGAACACACTTCTTTTTGCTCAACATTCATCTTGCTAAACTGGCCTCATCGTGGCTCTTTCTGGTACAGCTTCAATTGTATCCCAGCATATCGCTATGGACCCACCGAGGCATTCATCCAACAGAACCTTCAATGTGGCCTCCAGAAGGGCTCTCATTTCAGCCATGACTCATATGGAACTGAATGCAGTTTTGAGGAGTTAAATATTAGCATCTCCCTTTGCCCGACTACATTTCTCAGTTTTTCTGTGGTTGTGTCCCAGGTGAGTATGGGATGACATGAGCTATCTTCCTCCTGAGATCCCAGATGCTTATAAAAAACAAGAGTCTCCACCCCCATCCCTCAACGCCTGACTTACTTTCTGTAGTGGTTCCTTGCACACAATCCATCTCCACACCAAAGCACATAAAGGAGAATTGAAAAAAAGTTTCCTTAAAATTTGGCTCCTAGAGCTAAAAAGAAGTGGGCTTTCCTACTCTTATTGTATCATGTCCTTTTTCTACTCTAGAGTTCAACTATTGTGAGAGGCAGGTGAGGCAGCTCTCCAGGATCTCAATACAGACTCTTACTGACAGATATCACTTACGGGACTACTGTATGCACAGCATTATTCTAGATGCTTCACAGAGATCAACTCATTTAATCTCCCTAAGAGTAATGTGATGGGTCCTGTTATTATCCTCATAGACCAAATGTAGAAAAGGTACAGTGGGTTCAGTGAACAAGATTGTAGAAGAAAGCGTGGGAAGGGAATTAATCCTCATCAGGAATGGGATTTGCATAGTGGACACTTGGTTTGTCCAGGTAATTGTTTAAGACTGTCAGTTGCCTCAGCGATTTCCTTACTAAACGTTGGGAAAAAATTTTGTTTTAGTTCTAGTTTGCCATGCAACAAAGTATGGCAAAACTCAGGGGCTGAAGCAGAAATGATTTTTCATGGTTCAGGTTTTGGTGGGTGAAGGTTGAAGGTGCTGAAGGTTGGTTTTCCCGTGCGGTATTGGCCTGAGGTTACATTCCACTGGGATTCCAACCGTGGTGGGGGTGTCCAAGATGGCTTCACTCAGATCCCTGGATGGGCTGGGTGTGTGTGGCCCAGGCTTTTCCTCCATCTAGTTCGTTTCTCACCGCTCAGAGTAGCACAGCCTGTGCTTTTTAAATAGTACCTGGTTCCCAGGAGGTAACGTGATTACAGCTTTATCCTCTAGACTCCTGTTTGCCCTTTCAAAAGAAAAAAAAAAAAAAAAAGGAGGGGGTGTCAAGTTTGCTGTCAATTACCTCTTCTCAAACAGCCTCACCATAGAATATTGGGAAAGTAGAGGCCTCTTTTCATTTTTAACTATTTTGGTTCAATCTGGCAGTGATTTTCCTGGTAATACCTCCTTTATACTTTTAACAGTTTCATATGAATCTTATCAGGACTTACTACATCTCTGTACCACAAACTATAGCTATAGTCCTTTTGAGACAGACTTCTCTCTTCTTGGTACTTGTCAGGCTGCTTTATGCATCACACTCTTCAGATTTTTATATTCTCTGTCTACCTATGAACTGCTATTAAGCCCTGCCTTAAGTCTTTTTTAGTTCTTAATAAAAGGTGTTATTGCCAATCTGATTTTATCTTTACCTGGAGACAATCTTACTTTGAGATTCCCTTCTCTATTTCCTGTAAAATCTGCATGAACTAAATCATCTTTTAGCTTGTTTTTCTCATACAACTGCTTGTTATATATGGCTAAAAGACAATTGGCATTTGAACATTCTTCCTGGAAATCTTGTTAGTGAGGCTTACAAGTTCATTGTGCACTGTTATATTTTCCATGTTCTCACAAGTAACATGACTGCTAATGGTAGCACCAGTGCATTACATGAGTCTCCTTTTCTCCCGCCTACAGTAACAATCCCCCCTGATCTTACAGCCATCACTGACGATCTCTTCATTCTCCCAGCATTTACTTGTCCATGGTCCCTAATCCAACACCACCTATTTTAGGTTTTTGTTATGGCAGCACCTCATTTCCAAGTACTGATGTATGTTTGAGACATCTATTGCTGCAAAATGAATTATCCAAATATTTAATTGCCTAGGAAATCTATAAATTGTTTATCATAGTTCTGTGGGGTTTGTGGGTTCAGCTGGATGGTATTTCTATTTTAAATGGAGGTGGCTGTGGTTACTCCAGCAGCACATTCCATGGAGAGATCACTGGGGCCAGAGTGTCCAAGATGACCTCACTCCTGTATCGATGACTTAGAAGGGTTGAAGGATGGCAGGTGTTGGCTAAGCCTCCGCTTGGCTCCAAGCAGTCGGGCTTGAGTTTCTTCATGTGGATGTTGGCTTTCAGGAAGATTACTGAGGAGTCACACAATGTACTTTCCTTCAGATTCTACTGGTCAAAGCAGGTCAAAAGGCCATCCCAGAGGATGTGGATTTATTCAAGAGAAGAGGGACTTGGCCCCACAGGTTTATGGAAAGAGCCATATGCACACACAGGGACATCCTAGAAGTCATTGTCATTCATCTTTGCAGACAATTCACCACAAACACAATAATTTCTGATTTGTTTTGCTTGTGCCCATATCTTCCAACTAAATCAGAAGATAGACTTTGCTATTTATTATCTCTGTAACCTTGAGAGTGTTACTTATAATAGAACTATATAACACTCGCTCAAAGACTGAAATAGTGTATGGGAACGATCTGACCTCAACCCTGACGTTAATAAATATTTAGCAAATAGTAGTTTATTCATCTCCCCGTACTTTTTAAAAGATAATTTCCTTCAGAACAATTATATTTAGAAAGCAAATTTTCTGTGCAAAAAGGAAAGCGCACTTTTTAAGAAATCTTGGAAACGCCTCACAGAAAATGTTAAAACTGCAATAATGCTTGTTGTCGATTTTAAATACCTAAACCTGTGTCCTTTTATTGGCTATATGGTCTTACCTCTTATGAAATATATTGATAAAATTATTTACGTCTCTACTAAACAACATTTTGTAATTAAAATCTTGACAACACCTGGAGCTCCTGTATATCTGACTAAAAAATGTCAGGGACACAATACTGTGATATGAAAACAGAGGCATTAACCAACAAAATAAAATATTTAACAAAATTTCAGCCATTTAACAAAAATTTAATTAAACATTCTAACTAAATGTTATTATTTGTAATTTTAAGGAAAATGTTAGAATTGTAAATACCAGAAAACACTGAGAGTAAAACTGTAATCTAAATGTTTTCCTTAAGTTAGAATACAGATAGCCACATTAATTTAAGAAAACATGTTTTTTAAAAATTTATTTGTTTATGCATTTATTTATTTTAGAAAGAGAGAAAGAACATGAGCATGGGGAAGGGCAGATGGAGAGGAAAAGAGAATCATCAAGCAGACTCCCTGCTGAGTCCGACAGGGGGCTGGATCCCAGGCCTTGAAATCACAACCTGAGCCAAAACCAAGAGTAAGATGCTTAATGGACTGAGCCCCTCAGGGGCCACAAGAACAATATTGTTTTGAAAATATGCTTTTGCATATTGTTCTTATGTCAATCAACTTCAGATATAAATATTTTAAAACAGAACTATAATAAATTAAGCATGCTTTATATTGAACAACCTGAAGAAAGAGATATTGTGATAAAGGAAATTGAAATTTTTTTCATGAAGTGCATACATTTATGTAAAATGTGAAGTGATCTATACAGAAAACAGCCTTTTTTATTCTCATGTTTCCAGTAATGCCTATCTTATGATGCTGCCATTACAGAGGTTAACAAAAACATATGAAAGAAAGGAACTGTTAGTTGACTTTAAATCGAAGGTTGACAATACAGTATTGTCTCCACATCCCAATAGGAGCTGCTACATAGACTTCAAATATTAGTGTAGAGTGAACATGTACATTGTGCACATTTTCCTCCAAAATTCAAAGGACTTCTGTGCCCTGGCCTGACCCTTGCTGATTATTAGGAATAAAAATGTAGACTGTGATCAGTGTGGGAAATGAAATAATCTCCAAAGCCTTCTTGCCTTGGTTGGCATACAGCTCTCCTCACTGTGGCTGAACTTGGTGTATATCACACCAGATGGAGTGGCAAGCATGAGAATGATGATTTCTAATTTTAATACATTTTTATTTTGTTGACATGATCCATTTCTAAGTGAGAACACACAAAAAGTTTGTTGACATTATATATTATTGTCAAGACAGTAATATTTTTAAAAATAAACTCCCGAAATTGGGTTTCTGTATCTTCAAATGAAGACTAAATTTCATATTCATCTGGGGACATCCTAATGAAGATACATTTGAAAGGTTCTACTCTCATGGAGGATGATTCTTCTGGTTAAAAAAGAGTAGGGGTGCCTAGGTGGCTCATGGTTGAACATCTGCTTTTTGCTCAGGTTGTGATCCTGGGGTCCTGGGATCCAGTCCCACATCAGGCTCCCTGCCTATGTCTCTGCCTCTCTCTCTCTATCTCTTTCTCTCTCTGTCTCATGAATAAAATAAAAATTTTAAACAAAAATAAAAAGAGTAATTTTTAGGGATGTGCTCTCTGCATTGATATCCACTGTATTCACCAAAGAAACTAATAAACAGGAAAGAGATGTATTCAAAAGCAAGCTCTACCAGTCCAGTATAATTATTTTCTGCAATAATAGCTTGAGAAGTTTAAATAGGAAAACAATTTTATATTGAATGCAAGAGTGTTCTTATTTGGACCTTTAAAATTCAATTCACAAGAGAAACACATATTTGAGTATATCCCGTTGGGGAAAAAAATGCTCCTGAGTCCAAGTTGAACCATAATTATGGGAGAGTGTTACTGATTGATGGCAGCAGATAGAAGAACTGCTGAAACACAAACTTATATGAACAATGGCTCTCATTCCCACCCCACCATGCAGCAGGCCCTACTCTACCTGCCTTGTGCTGTAGACATTGGTATCTGCACTCTACAGGGGAGAAACAGTGGTTTCAATGAATATATGATTTGCTTACGTGGCATATGCATGTCTGTGGATTGGAGAGACCCTCTGCTTTATTGACCTGCCAGAATTATAGAGGGGAGGGTATGGAAACCATCAAACACGCACAAGACATTGCAGCAAATCACCTGGTGTCTTGTCTGGTGTCTGTTTTCTCACCTATAAAATAGAGAGGACAGTAGCTAATTATGAGCTTGTGACCATCACGGATTGTATGAAAATCCTGCCATTTTGAAGAAGGCCAACATTTTTATAATTATTTTATGAGGCTTAAATTCAGGATAGATCAACTGTAGATGAGAAATATACCAATGAAATGTTTTTCATTGGCCGGATTTTACTAATCATTTTTTATTTATTCACTTCATATGTATTTTATTATATTTAAACTTGACCACACTTTTCAGGTTTGGTGATCATAACTGAAAATAAAAGGATCTCAAGAAGAACAATATTGATGAATAGGTTTCAGAATATTTTCCATGAAGTGACAATGGAAAGAATTAAGGTTCTGTTCTCTCAACAGCCACTCCAGTTGGACTGTTATCATCAAACAAGTCAAATTTTGTTCAGAGAAAGATGCTAGGTGGATCCTTTGTACCAAGAGAGGACAAAAAGAATAATATGAACTTAAAACTAAAATGATATTTAGCATTAAGCTGAAACTTGGGATAAAGAGTAAGAAAATAGTATTCAGATCTGTAAATTATAATCTTGTGGATGAATGTGTTACTATACTTTTAGATATAGTCATTCGGTTAAATAAAATCAGAATATATCAGTTCTTTTTAGCTTGCTTTGAACTCTATTTTTATTTCCTGTGAATGATTAGATAATACAGCTCAGAGGATATTATGGTTTAATGGAAATGCTTTTTAAATAAATCTTTAATTAACTTAATTTCTCTAAGTATGAAATATATTTTGGATTAAATGCTCTCATCTTAAATGTGACATTTAGGAATTGACATCTCTAGTTGAACTGTTGAGTAGACCTTTAAATAGCGATTCCTGCAGTGCAATGGTGAGGCTAGTGTTTCCAGGATCTGATTCATGATTTAAAAAGGGAAAAAAAAAAAAAATATATATATATATATATTTAGAGACCACAAAGTACACATATACACACATCACAGTCCCCCTACTTTGAGCCTAGATACTGTATAAACATTAGTGATGGAGGATGAGATAATTTCTGGAAATATAAGAAAGGCAGTACTTATTTAAAATCAAGGGTAGGAATGATAAAGTTTCAGAGGATTTGTAAATCAGTGATTCTAATTATAAGCTGGTGCTTTCTCTAAGGGACACCACCAAAAGCAGCAGCAGTTATTATAAATATTTGGAAACTGGAAGATAGGCCAACAAATGTCTTGACTAACACTGAGGTAACTTGGCTTTTTTTTTTATTCCAGAAATGCATCAGAGCATTACAAAAAGTGTAAAGCAATATTTCACAACAGAAATTTCAGAATCAAAAAGCATAAATACTTCACAATAGCAGGATACGTTTCCTGTTGCCAAGATTCCCCAAGGAGTGGATTAAGTATTCTCAGTGCTTGTGACATGGTGATGTGGCAATGCTGTCAAATGCCCCAGCCTCAGAGACTGAACAGGTCTAGAGAAGAATTAGGAATAATACTCATTTCAGTTGGATTTTATTATTCCTCTGATACTTGATCAATGTGAGAAACGACTATAGTAGTCCCCTGAGAACCATAATGAAATCTTTAATGTAAGGATTACTAATTCCTCTAGCATGAAATTCCTTTTATATATAAAGAGAGAGAGAGAATGAGACAGACCAAGAAACAGACTCTTAACTACAGAGAACTAATGATTATCAGAGGGGAGGTGGGGGGCAGGGGAGGATGGATTAAACAGCTGATAGGGATGAAGGAGGGCACTTGTGATGAGCACTGGGTGTTGTATGGAAGTGTTGAATCACTTTATTGGACACCTGAAACTAACCTTACAGTGTTAACTGGTATTTCAATAAAAACTTAAAAAAAAAAGAAAAAATGTTTAAAATTCCAAGTTTGTAATGATTACAAAAAGCAGAAGAGAAAGTAGATAATTGTGTTAATTTAAATTCTATCTGAGGAGAACAATGGCATTTGTGATATTTAAGACATCTATAAAAGGATGTCTAAAACATTAAAATTTTATATGATTTCATTACAACACAATGGAATTAAGATTTTGAACAGAGTACATAGGTCTGTTAGTCATCACCCTAAGTTTATTTAAATTAGGAACATTAAAAATAAGTCTGTCAAAGTATAGAGTTAGATAAAAAAAAATTAGAAGTGCCTAAAAATTTTAGGAGTGCTGAATATAAGCACTCAGTTGGTTAAATGTTCAATTCTTGGTTTTGACTCAGATCATGATTTCAGGGTCTTGAGATTAAGCCCCACGTGGGGGCTCTGCACTCAGTGGGAGAATCAGCTTGAGGTTCCTTCCTTCTGCCCCTTCCCCCACTCACATGTACTCTAAGGATAAATAAATTTTAAAAGAAATTTTTAAAAAAACCATTAGTGCCAAACCATACAGAATTATACTGCAAGTAGATAAAAGAGATAGTATTAAAAAACAAAAAAGTAAACTCTGAAAGTTTTATAAGAAAACAGATTTTTTGGGTTGCCATTGGGGAAAGCTTTTTTAAGCAAACACAAATCTCAGAAGCTATAAATTATAACATATTTGACTTTTAGACTTTTTAAAAACTTTTTACTTTCATTCCAGTTGTAAACATATCATATTACATTTGATTTTATGAAATTTTCTAATATATTTAATTTTAATCAAAGGCTCATTTCCCAATGGCAACTGCTTTTAAATAGGTTAGTGCTTTTCCTGCTACTTATCTTCATGTTTTCTATAGCATATGTTTTTGACTCTTTTATAATATCTCTTGAGAACTTACTACAGTAAAGATCTAGCTTGAACTCTTAAATGCCCCCAGAGTCTACCCCTCTTCTATCTCCTCATGCCAACTGAGTGTATAGCAAATGCAGGGTGAAATGAAGTTATACTTTCAGAAAAATGTTCAACTTGTTTCCTGCAGAGCCTAAGGGTGGTCTATAATTACATGTCTGCTATGTTGGTTGTTTTTAACTTAATCATTGCTTATTTTTATTGATTTGTATATTTTTGTATGGACCTCTTTTTTCTTCTTCAGAGTACCTTTAATCGTTCAACCACTGAATTCCAAAGAAACAACGATATCCACCAAACCAACAGGAGATCCCTGATTAGGGACAGCTTCCTCAGTTTGGAATGTCCATTTCCCAACATTCCTAAATTCCTTGTTTTTATCTTTCATGTTTACTTACCTGTGTGTGTGTGTGTGTGTGTGTGTATGTATGTGTATGTATCAGAACCAGTAGTGGTTCTCTGTCTGAGCCAACCACCCCCAGAATGAGCTGATTCTCCCAGGAAATAGAAAATAAAGAGTGACTGGTGCTTGTCACAATTGTTCTCTTCTCTCTGAAGATGTAGTGCACCTACCTCTGTTGTACCTACACAGTTCAGAGGCCTTTAAAAATATGGCTTTTGCAACTTGGCCATTTTTTTCTCCTAGTTGTTGTTGGCAGTAGCATTGGCTTGGGTTGATGTATTATCTCATATTTTGAAGAGGAGTCCCAGCAAATTTAAAACTATACTGTGACTTTTCTTTTTAGTTAACAAAATACCATTCTCTTTCTCTGATTTCATCCCCATAGCGTGATTCTTTTTACTAATTAAAATACTATTTTTGACCACTTTTAGGGTATGGTTTTTATTTACCCCTCACCAGCCTTTCATTTAAGGGTACTGAAGCCATTCAACTGTAGCAAACCAGATGCTCATAGAATGCCCAACAGGTTCTGCACTAACAGTGTGTTGAGATCTCAAAAAACTCTGAGACTGATGAGCTGTGAGAAGAGAGCTCTTCTGCTCTCAGGTACCTATACATTCAAGTTGTACGTCTCTCCCAACCATGGAGACTTTGAGACAGACAAACAACAAATACTATTCCCCTTGAATTCACCAGAACCCTCAGGAATGAAAAGGCTGCTTAGGAATGAAAGCCACAGGGAGGCACACACAGATTCCATTTAGGATCAAAAGTGGCTGAGTCAGGAGCTACTACAGGGAACCAGACCATCCAACCTCCTACCCCAACCCCTCACATCACCACCCGCTCCCACCTCCGCCCCCCATGCTCCCACAGCCAGGCAGGCACGTCTGCATTTTGTTTCCACTGCACTACCCAGTTTGTTGACCATGGGATCTCACACTGGTTTGCACTCCCATAGTTTGGTAGAAATTGAAATCTGACCTCTAGTTGTTGCACATTTGTGGCCACAATTTTTGTTAATACAGAGATGGGAGGGGAAGTCTGGAGGAAGAAGAGTCGGGATGCAAGGCAGAGATAAGCAGCAGCACTGGGTCTGGCTCAAATTGGCATCTTCCATTTTTTCCAGATTCAGTCCTGTGCCTCTTTTACACAGATTGTAAATGGGTATTACTTTAACTTAATCTGAGAGTTGTATCTTTTATAAAAGGGTTTAAAATATTAACAACAGTGTCATAAATAAAAAATTAGTATGCTTTCTTTTCTTTATTGCTTTTGCATGCTTGATGTTCTCTATGCATTCTGTTTTCCTGTAGGGATTACGCTGTGCGCCGCTTTTATGTTTTGTCCCCTGCCCTTGGTTTAAGAGTTATAGATCTTGATTTTGTTTCTACTAAGAGTCATTTAAGTTATTTTTAAAATCTCGAATCTCTTAATTACATCTCTGTAATTAAGGTTAAGAATAAAATTACATTTTAAATATCCCCCTATATGAAGACTTATCTTAATGTCTGCCTTTGTTCTTCCTGCCCTTCCAGAAATTACATGAATAAAAATATGTTAACAGGAGACATAAATTTAGAGTGTTAAATTTTATTGTACCCTTTCAGTTTATAACTGTCATGCTTTAGATTTAAATTGATGACTAATCATTTGTGATGTTCACAAATTGTCAACCTATGTAACAGTTTACATGAATCCTCAAATTTGTCACTTTTGAAGTCTTTTTGTGTGTATGTTATAGTTTTTAAGTACTTTTTAAATCCTTTCCTCCCAGTTAAATAAAATTATGATGTCATATAATTTTAAACTTCTCATAAGGTTTATACTCCCAAATCATGTTTATTATTATTATTTTTAGTGGGAACTAGAGTCACTATTTTTATTTATTGATCATATATATTTTTAAAGTGTTTTCAGTTTTTGAATTTAAAAAAATATATATGATATTTTTATTTGAACTCTTAATATTACAGTTTTTTTTCTCCAAGAATAATAAGCAGGTACTATCCTTTCACACATGAAAAACAACTTGGATTGCATAGACTTCTAAGTTCACAACATATTGCCATCGATAAACACAATTCTTCTATCTTGGTGTTACCGAAGTGATACCACCATAGGTTTAACGTTTGCCCTTTGAAAGCATACTATTATTTTTTCCTGCCAAACTACTAAATTAATTAAAATGTGACCAGACTATATCCTGTTTTAAACATGAGTTAATATATTTAACAGAAGAGTGCAAGCTTTTAATGCAATGTTTTTCTTCTGTGCTTTCATTTTTCTGTGTTTTCTTTCCACCTCTTGTCGATTATTCCTTCAGCAATGCCAGTAGACGTCTGCCCTCTCTGTTTTGCTCACTTTGTCAGTAATATTCTCACCCAGATTTTAAAATCTTAGATCTTTTTCCCCCTGAGTTCTGGGAAAACTTTTCAAGTTTGTTACATTTTCATGGCTTCTGTACTCTGCATTCAAAATAAGTTTAAAACAGCATTACAGATTTCCTTTTGTATTTCTCTATTTTCATTTTAGTCATAAACTACACACAGCCTTTCCTTATAATGTCTCATGCCTTCATCATAAAGGCCCCTTTACATCATATCTTGTAGGAGACACCTAACAGAATTAAACTCTCTCTCTCTTTCTCATTCTCTCTCTCACATGCACACAATCTCAAATTTAGGTTTTCTTTATTCTTTCTGACTTCTAACAATAGTATCTCCTTTCCTGATAAATATTGTTCTTTCATTACATGGCCTCACTGTTTATTTTTTGTCTTGTCTATTTAATTTTTTTTAAGATTTTATTTATTTATTCATGGGAGACACAGAGAGAGGCAGAGACACAGGCAGAGGGAGAAGCAGGCTCCATGCTGGGAGCCTGACATGGGACTCGATTCTGGGACTCCAGGATCACAACCTAGGCTGAAGGCAGTGCTAAACCGCTGAGCCACCTGGGCTGCCCTATTTAATTTTTCTTATATGAGGAGATATTTATTCAAGTAGAGTTACCTACATTATTATGAATTCATTTTCTAAAAATTTTGTAGCATTCAGAATATGTGAACCAAATGGAATAGAGGAAACATGACTGTTGCAAACTTCTAATAAAAATGACAGTTACCTTGACAATTGAGACGGTGACTCACAGGGGCTAGGGATAAGAATAAAATTTGTTCCAGCTGTTGATTTTCAAGCAATGGGATCTGTAGCAATTTTGCAGCACTATGTTAGTCATATTTGAAATGCTCTGACACCTTCCTATTAAAATACCTATTAAACATTGCACCATCTTAAAATGTTTCAGTAGTGCTGGAAAAAGAATATACTGTAATATTTTTTGGTATGGAGAGATAATAGAGTGTCAGGAAGTGGCAGAGCTAGGGTGCCCAATTCAAGCATGATCTGAGTTTTCTGTTTCCTTCTGTGGTTCTGTACCATATAAACCCCTACTTACTGTGTCTGCTTTCTCTCCTACTTGCAATTTTTCTTCACCCTCCATCTCAGAAGAGTGTGTCGCATTTTATTTGGCAACTCTTATATTGTCAAATGAATGATTTCCACTTTCTACCTTTGCTCTCTATCCTTTTCTGCCAAAGTAATTCTCTCCTCCTGTTCTAACAGGAACTCTTGGCAAGGAAGAAAAAGAATATGAACTACTTCAGGATATATGGCATACACACGTAGTTGACTTCAGACCCTACGTGTTAAAGGTTTCCTACTTGGCTCTGATTATGATGTGCTTTGTATCAAAATTTCTACACTATCTTATAATCATCCAAGTTCTGTACTTTGAGTCTTTTATAGCCATAAATGTGTAAATGTTATGCAAAGACAGTCAACTAACATGTTTTTTTTCAGCAGCTTGTGGTCTAGAATTGTGCTGTGGCGGCTATTCGTCAATTAAATGTTACTTGGGATTTAATACAGTGCATTATCAAAACAGGATAGTTGATAATAAAATGGTGTAATAAATTATCTTAAAATACAGAAAAAATGTTCAATGTACAGAATAATCTTTTATTTCTAGGACTTTCCCTATGGTTTCCACAGCAGATTAGATCAACAGATTTGTGTTACTAAAGCATATTTAAAGTTTTCTGGAAATAAATTTAAAAAATAAAGTTCTCTGAAAAGAAGCTGATCAGAAAAATATCCATTCTCTCCTACTCTATTTCTACCATTGAAAAGTAAAGTTTCAAACAGCACTGGGCAACAGAAATACAATTTAAGCCAGATATGAGCCACATTAAAAAAAAGAGAAAAGAAGCTGATGAAATTAACTGTAATATATTTTATTTAACCTACCCAACATATCACCATTATTAGCATGCAATAAATATAAAAAATGAGAAAAATGGAAAAACATTCTACGCTCATTGCTCATGGATTAGAAGAACTATTATTAAGATGTCCATACTACTCAATGTAATCTACAATCTTCAATGCAACCCCTATCAAAATTTCAATGGCATTTTTCCCAGAAATACAAAAAAAAATTCTAAAATTTGTGTAGAACCACAAAAGATCTCAGATAACCAAAGCTATATTGAGAAACAATAACAGAACTAGAGACATGATATTACCTGATTTCAAATTATATTACAGAACAATAGTAATCAAAATGGTGTGGTACTGGCATAATAACAGACATATAGATCAATGGAACAGAATGAACAGCTCAGAAATAAAACCACACATAAATGGTCAGTTAATATATGACAAAGGAAGCACGAGTATATATCATCTCTTAAATAAATGGTGTTGGGAAAACTGGACAGCCACATGCAAAAGAATGAAACTGGCCCACTATCTTACACCATATACAAAAATCAATTCAAAATGGATTAAAGACTTGAATGTAAGATCTGCTTGAAACCATAAAGCTCCTAGAACCATTTTTTTGGCAATGATTTTTTTGGTATCTGATGCCAAAAGCAAAGGCAACAAAAGCAAAAACAAGCAAGTGGAACTACATCAAACTAAAAAGCTCCTGCACACCAAAGGAAACCATCAACAAAATGAAAAGTCAACCTATGGAATGGGAGGAAGATATTTGCAAGTCATGTATCTGATAAGAGGTCAACATCTAAAATACATAATTTTTAAAAACTCTCATAGGACTCAAAAGTAAAACAAAAGTTAAAAACTGGACAGCCACATGCAAAAGAATGAAACTGGACCACTTGCCTATACCATACATAAAAATAAGCTCAAAATGGATTAAAGACCTAAGTGTGAGAACCGACACTATAAAAATCCTAGGAGAGAGCACAGGAAGTAATTTAAGTAATTTTTCTGACATTTGCCATAGAAATATTTTTCTAGATAGGTCTCCTCAGGCAAGGGAAACAAAAGCAAAAATAAACTATTGGGACTACACAAAATGAAAAAGCTTTTGCACAGTGAAGGAAACCAACAAAATGACAAAGCAACTTTCTTGAATGGGAGAAGGTATTTACAAATGACATATCTGATAAATGGTTAATATCCAAATTGTATAAAGAACTTACACAACTCAACAAATAACGCGATTAAAAAATAGGCAAAGAACGTGAATAGACATTTTTCCAGAGATGACATATAAATGGCCAACAGGTACATCAAAAGATGCTTAAGATCACTAGTTATCACAGAAATACAAATCAAAACCACAATGAGAATCCCCTCACGTGAGTAGAATGGATATCATAAAAAAAAGTCAAGGTACGCCTGAGTGACTTGGTTAGACGTCTGCCTTCTGCTCAGATCATGATCTCAGCATCCTGGGATTTAGCCCAGTGCAATATTGGGCTCCCTGTTCAGTGGGGAGCCTGCTTCTCCCTCTCCCCCTGCCCCTCCACCCCCTCATGCTCTCTCTTCCACTGGTACACACACTCTCTCTCAAGTAAATAAAATATTTAAAAAATAAAGATAAAAAATCTATTTAAAAAGACAAGAAATAACAGGTATTGGCAAGGATGTGGAGAAGCAGGAACTATTATGTCACTTACATGTGGTCTCTAAACAAACAAACTGTGCTTATAGATAACAGAAAACAGACTCATGATTACCACAGACTGGGGATGGGAGGTCTGCAAAATGGGTGAAGACGGTCAAAAGGTACAAATTTCCAGTTATAAAATAAATAACTCACGGGATACAATGTTCTACATGGTGACTATAGTCAATAATACTATCTTGCTTTTTGATTTGAGAGTAGATTTAACATATCACAAGAAAAAAATTGTAACTGTGGTGACAGATACTAGATTTATTGTGATCACTTTGTAGTATGTACAAATTATTGAATCTTTGTGTTGTACGCCTGAAACTAAGAAGTAACATGTTTATTATACCTCAATTTTAAAAAGAGGTATTCATAATTTTTAAAATTTATTTGACACTTTGAGCAGTGTATCTAACAGCCACATCACTGTTGCTCAATAACCATATGTGGCTAAGGGCTACTATATTTGCACATGCAGAATTAGCCTTTGAGTCACAGATATTTAAATTCTTTCCTTCTACAAATAGTAATAAACATTTGGAAAAAGCAAGATTTACTTTTGTATAAACTCAATTCCGTATAAAGCTACCTCAACAGACAATAATTTTAAAAGGAGAAAAGCAAAAAATAGTCAATATCTATTCCAAATAAACTAAGTTAATTCGATGGTTTTTTGACATACTGTAATACTTCTATGCATTTTTAGTAGGAGAACACACATGTTTTAAAATTTCCTATATAATTATCTATGACCCTTTAAATAACTTTTTTTAAAAAAAGATTTTATTCATTTATTCATGAGAGACACAGAGAGAGAGGCAGAGGGAGAAGCAAGCTCCTTGTGGGGAGGGATGCTGGACTAAATCTCAGGACCCTGGGCTCACGACCTGAGCCAAAGGCAGACGCTCAATCACTGAGCACCAGGTGCCCCTTAAAATAGCTTTATTTTACTTTATTTATGGCAGACTCTGAGATTTCAGTTTGATTTCATTTTTAATTCTAGAAGTTATTGTTATTTGATACTGGACAAATTCTTTTTAAAAATATAATACTACTGATTTTGTGGTTGTTGTGGAGATTGGAAATAAAATAAAAACAGGCATATTCTCTGGCAGTTACTTTATAATAATAAAGACCCCCTCTTATATCACAAAACCTTTAATAAATTAAGAATAGACCGCATCAGGATGAAACTTGACAAGGAGCCTGTGGACATGAGAGAATTTCTGGGGAAATATTTTAAAGGAATAGTAACCACTGTTGTTGACTCTGCACTAAGCCAGCAAAGCAATGTCTTCACATATAATAATAATCTTCACAATATTTTTTTTTTAAAATAATCTGCTTAATGAGTTTATGAAAGATATTGTCTATGCTGTTTATGTTTTATTATAGGTAATAGAATTCTCTGGGTCAATAATTAATGAAAATAATTGGAATATGACTTTGGATATCACGTTATTATAGGTTTTCCCCTTATTTCTTGTCAGTGATGTATTTTCACCAATACTAAATGGATATTGCCAAGATATAGAATGAAAATAGATCTTCCCTGTTAAGCTATCCTACGATTCCACCGATCTTTGTCTCATTCAAGGATTGAAGTGGGAAGAGATGAAGGACCACAAAGTGACAATTTGATCACATGAGTGTCAAATTTGACAACATGAGTGCATGTTGGGAAAGTTAGTTGATTATCTTTACAATTTTATGTTCCTTTATCATTATCTTTGGCGTCCATCTGGACTACTTACCATGATCATTTTCTATCCCAAGCCACATGTTACCCATGTGCTACTCTCTTTAAAGCTCTGGCTCTAGTGCCATCCCTCTAAAATTTGAGCACATAATGAATTCTGTGATTGTTTTTATTGGTATTGATAAATATTATCAGTTGTTTTAATTACTATCAGTGACTTTTCTGGGATGTCTATTTTTGAAAAAAAAAACGTATTTTATGGAAAGGAAATTATGCATGTCAATAGCATCTTACAGTACATTGCTTACAAATAGTTAAATGTAAAATTATCGTTTAAATTATGACTCAAATTTAGTGTATTTCATATATACCTCAAGTTTTATAATGTTCATACATTCTAAGCCATGTCGGTAAGTTCGGTTCTTCCATACAATAAATTTGTTATAGCAAGCCTGAACAGACTAAGACACTGTTGATGCTTGGTTTTAGCCCATTTTAGTCAGATGTATTTCCATTTACCCCCATGTTAGAGCAGAGCTTTTACTACTAAGGCATGATTTTACTTGTAGGGAATAGTGTCTCTGGTACTGAAACTATGCATCAGGATCTCTCCAGCATGCCTGGGAAGGAATATTTGCCCAGTACTATGAGACCTCTGAAACTCTTAGCTTGCATCCCTGCTTGACCTTCTAGAATCTTGCCTTGCATACATTCTGCTTAGGAAACTTCACGGGGCCAGCTAATCTGTGCAGATGTTTAGGGCACTTCTCTACCCTTTTCTACTCTCTGCCATTCAGCTCTCAGCCACTTCCACAGCCCCCATGGGAGTCTGATTATATTTTCTCCATTCAGACAGACACATGCTCTTGGTCTAAGGGTCTATGCGGCATTTTGAAAAATCCCCATAGTCAGAAATCCTGGATTAATGTGGGTTTCCCTCCATGGACTGTCCTCTTAAAATTCATAGTATAGTCCATTGCTTTCAAATGTGTTGTTAGACATTTTTGCCCCATTTTTATAATTGTTTACAACAGATGAATCAATCTGATGCCAGCTATTTTGTCTTGTTCAGAAAGTAGTAAGTTTTTGCAGTCACTTTAGCCCCTCCCCTAATAAATCAGAAAATCCAATTAAGTCTTCATTGAACTATAAACCTTCTCTCTGGCACTTTGCTACTACTCTGGTCGAGATAATTATTCTCTCTTCCCTGGATTCCTACACTGGCTTGCAACTTACATTTCTAGTTCCAGTACATCTTCTACGTTAAAGAATGGGATTCTAGAAACACAATTTATATTATGTCATTTTCCAGGTGAAAATTTTTCAATAGCTTCTCATTAAACTTAGAATAAATATTTTAACTCCTAATAATGACCTTGGGATGATGTAAGCCTCTGAAATTGTTTTCTATGTGCTTCTGTTTCCCCTTTATGTTTAAAAAAGCATTCTTTTTTTTTTTTTTTAATTTCCTGAACCTGTGAAGCTCTATCCATAGCTGGACTTTAGCGCAGTCTCTTTTTTATGGCCATGACATTACACTCATCATTCTTTCTCTGACTTCTTTCTCTTGTTTTAGGTGACAGCTTATGTGTCACTTCCCTGGTGAGGCATTTTCTGATCACATAGGACTTTACCCTTACAGCAACTTGATCTTTTAATCCCAGCCACATACAAATTGTGATTTCCTACTTGCATATAGGTGTATGCTTTTGTTTATCCTCTATATTTTCTGCCAGGTATAAGCATCATAAGGACAAAGATATCTGTTTTATTTACTACTGTATGTTCAGTGCTTCTCTATGGTATATGATAGAAGCTATACAAATGGTCATTGAATTAATGAAGAAATATATTTAACTTCAGAGGGAAAATTTTCAATATCAACACTTGAAGGTTTAAGAAAGAATCAAAATTTTCAAAAAATCTTAGAGAATTGGAATTGGAAGTAACCACCAGGATTACTTAGCCAACCATCATGTTGATGTAATAATCCCTCTGATAACATTACCTGCACTTATGTTCATCTACTACTTGGGAACTCACTATTTCACAAGGAATTATATTCTTTTTCAGACAGTTCTCATTATTTAAAAAATGTATTTCTCATTACACATAATGTAATTTAAGCCTCACATTGAATTGTTTTACTTATTATAGCAATAGTTCTCTCACTTTTCAAAAGAATTCTGAAAACAATGATACATACAATTTCTTTCCTTTTGTGATTTCTTCTGAATTATACTACTAAAGGAAACAATTAAAAACTCTTACAGTTCATGGAATGATAAAGAATGACATTCCATTTTGGATGCTTTGTCGCCATTGAAATTTTTTAAGTTATATATAGGGTCTCTTTCTTTAGTCCATATTTACATGCACTACAAACAGGAATTTTGAATTTCACTCAAAATTAAAATAACATAGATTTATAAAAACCAAATTTATAGAAAGAAAGTCTCCTGTTAGCTAACATTAAGAAATGTCAAACAATTCCAAATCTTTATGGTTTTCCCATTTGTCCATTAACACATAAGAAATGAAGGCCTTTGAATGTGTATGTATGCATTGGAATAAATAGATTAACTGTTTAAGACACTGTTTGAAACTGAGAAGACTCATATACAATGTGGAAAATGCACTTGCCCACTTTAGCTTAGGATGTGTGTGTGTATGCAGGTGTGTATGTATGTTATTTGGAAAAATCTCTCTTACAGAATTGCAATGGTGATCAAATGGGAAAATATATTTGAAAGCATTTAAAAGAAATTTTAAGTGAATTGCTCTAATATTGCACATTGTAATCATAAATATTTAAAAATTTTTACACATTTAAATAAAATGAAACATCACTCATAGACACAATTGCTTGATTTTTATGTGCATGAAGCAATTTGGAAAATTGAATTATTTGTTATTATAGTTCTTTGGTCCCTGTTTCTGAATCATTTTATCACCACTATTCTTTAGGATGTAGAGGTTTGCTTACAGAATGACCCACTTTCTCCTAGCTCTTCTTTGGGACTACATTAGACACCTCTAAAATTGCATTAACTTTTATAGGTCACTTGGATACCACTATATGTGGTTATTGTTTCAGCACAATAAATTATATTTTCCAAATTGCTGCCCATGGACTATCATTTATCTAGGAAAATAGAAGTGTTTGGTGGTCGTCTAATTACATATCCGATCCTTTTATGATTCTGGCTGAATAAAAATATAAACCAAATGTGACAAAATGCTGTTTTAGACATTATTAGACTAAAATCTAATAAGACAAATCATTTTTACATTCATGTGTAAAATGACTGCTGACATAGAATATATGAGCAGTATTTGTCAGGATGATATTCTAAGATCATGCATTCATTGTCGTCTCTCTGTTCTGAACATAGCAGTAAGAAATAAGACATATTTCTAATAAGTCATTAAGAAACACAGGCATGTTCAGTGTACAGGCAAAACTCTCCACTGACCAGTATAGTAGTCTAGTTACAATTAGGGCTTTATCTGTCACTGGATCCAAATATGGACCATGGAGCCTGAAGCATGACCCTGAGAGTGACAATGTCCAAAGTCATCCCTTACAAAGCAAAGTTGGTGGAAAAGAAAAAGACATTCAAGATACACCGAATTCCTCAGATTTATCATCAAAGGACTGTTACAAAGTCAATGAAGAAAAAAGAGAGAACACACCCAAGTAACTTAAAAATTTAAAAACAGAATATAACTACAGCTATAGTTGACAGTAAGTATAAGTTGCAAATCTGAAAAAATTTAATCCATTAAAGTTATAAATCTAGATACTTGAAATTTTCTTGAATATAATTTCCAGTGCTCCATAAAAAAGTCAAAAGGAAATCTGATATATAATTATCATTAAATAGTTCACTCATGTATCAAATTCTTTATTCCTTCTTAAAACAAACCAAGTTTTATAGCTGACCTTTACAGATGAGTTTTAGCAAAATCGTCAGATACAGATTTTTAAATTGCTTTACAGAAGTTCAATAGAACACATTTCCTAGCACATTTTATGAGAAAGTAAATTATTCAAATGAACTCGAAAGTAGTATGAGAATTACAGATTAATCTAGGATTATGAGTGCAAAAATCTCTGTGATGATCTTGGCAAATGGAATTTAGAAGTGTTATAAAACATTCACCATGACCATATGATGTTTATTCTCAGAATTCAAGGAAAGTTCTCTATCAGAAATGTATTAATTTATTTCATCACTCCCACTGAGAAAAAACTGTACAGTTATTATTACAGAAAAAAAATGATGAAACAACTTAAAAATTTTAACCCTATTCATAATGAAATCTAGGAGCATAAATGGATTTTTTTACCTAGTTAGAATCTCTAACTTGAGGCTTATATCAAATGTTGTTCTTCACATGAGCGCTGAGAAATGTATAGAATTGAATTTATCATAACACACACCTGAAACTACCAACAGTGTATGTTAATTATGACTGAATTAAAAAAACCCACAAAAATAAGAATACTGTTCTTCATACTGAGGCATCAAAACTCTCATAAAGTTCAGCAAGTTGGCCAGTAAATCTACTATTCAGGGTTCTACCTCAGTAAAGCAAGATTGTATAATAAGAATACAAGGGAAGAAGTAAATATTGGTAAAAAAGGCAATTTTGCTATTATATACTGACAAAATATCTATCCAAGACAACATACAGGCCATTCATATAAAGGCATATGAATGAATTTTCTTGGCAAAAGTTCAAACCAATTTTAAAACATAAGAAAAATTCCAATAATTTGAAATCTATAAACAATATTTTTTAAAAAGATGCCTTTGAAGCAATCGAATGTATATGAAAAGCTCCTTTGGAAAGGTTTACAAAAATGTGTGTGAGTCATGAAAGGGTTCCTCAATATTCAGAGCTATCTTTCATTCATGGATAAATGCAATGTCACGTTTCTCTGGAGTAATCTTTAAATTTATGCATTTCCAATCAATATATCAATGGAAATCTGCAGGGGACTTGACAAGTTGTACTGAAATTCACATAGAAGAAAGTAAAGAGTAAAGTTTCAAGAATATGCCATTTCTGAAAACAAATTAAAAAAAAGAGGTTATTTCGATCACCATCAGATGTAAACAGTTATTTACAATAATTAAGATGATGTTTAAGTTTCATTGACATTATGTCACATTTACAGATATGCTGTAAAACTTTACAGCAAGTATGCTCAACTTGATTTGTAGAGAAATATATTTTGCATAGTGTTTTCTATTAAATAAAAGCAAATACATTATAAGAATGCCCCTAATATTTTTCTAAAAACTTGTCTTTTAGCCATTTTATAGTTTGTATACTTAAAGTCAGCTTTGTGTTTTCTGACAATTTATATTACCTTAAAAATGAACAGAAGTCAATATAACCAAATACCAAATATTAATGACATTTTTCCTATTTTTTGTGGAGACATTGTTTTCACTGTTCAGGTAAAATAATAATTATATAAACATATATGGTATAGGTACAGATAGGATATCTATGTCTGGATTGTAAGCTCCATGATGTTAAGAATATTGTTTGTCTGTTGACAGCTTTATAACCAACACCTAGAACAATATCTGTGACATGCCACATGTATCAGAAATATTTCCTTGAGTAAAAAATATTAGTTATCCTTTAAGTAAGGTAGATTCCCTTAACTTCATTTCATGTATTTAAAAACACGTTATCATGGCAACTAGATTAGAAAATTTTGTGTCGGATATATGTAAAAAAAAGTCATTTTTCTATTTCCAATTTTTGGAGATAATTTTCTAGAGGGAAGCTGTATAACTAAGACACTTTATACAGTAGAAACAAGTGTCAGCCAATTTTTCTAGACTTGTTAATAAATCCCTTTTGTTTCTTAGTCAAGAATCAAAATATTGATTTTTATATAGCCTTATATTTAACTTTGGGGGCAAGAATATTTTAATGAGAAAGCTTTGACATGTTAAAAGGTGCAATTCCAAGAGAGCAAACAACCTATTTTTTTCTTGGTGTGTGTGTGTGTGTGTGTGTGTGTGTATCTTTGCATTATTTTTTAGGAAATGATCTGGTGATCAGTTCTCACATATTTGCATTTAATATTTTGATTTATAATTTTTTTCACTAGGCTTCTTCAGGCTTTTTTTTTTAGAATTTTTGTTTAGAGAAGACAAATTTCAATGTGAATAAGCAAATCTCTTTCCTATGTAGTCTATGCATTTCTGAATCCTTCCCTATTTCCATGAATAAGATTATAAAATATAAAATCATTCTACGACTGTTTAGCTCTTCATGGCATGGGGGGAAGGAAATCAAAATCAAATCCAATTAATCTCATGGATGGACAAACACATCATATATTAAATCTTACCTAAATGTTCCTTTATAATATAGCCAAATAACTCACAATCACAGTTACCATGAGCTATACTTTAAAATAGTATCCTTAATGAAGCTCCCAGGAACATTTCTAATGGTTCTATTTTTAGACATACAGAAATAAACACACACTTATAGTCATTACTTCTATTTTTTTAACATACATAAGTTAAATATAACTTGGTGAAAAGAACTGAGGAATAGGAGGCAAGTTAAAGGTACAGACCTAACTAAAGATCTTTATGTGATTTCTCTATATTTCTATAGAGGAATTAATATAATTTATCAGATTATTGTTTCATATTACATGGTATTTCTATTTGCCTATGTCCTGTAAATGCCAGTCTTATTATTTTTATCATTTTTTATTATGTCTGAGTTCATTGCTAGATTTTTACGTAGAAAAATGCTTCAGAATGCGAGAGCAGGGAGTTTGATCTATTTAAAGGAATATCTCCCTGTTGTAGCCACAGTGATTTCTGGAGAAAATGGCCTTGAATTCAAGGGTAAGTGTCTAGCTCTTCACAGTAACCAGATTAAGCTAACTAAAAATTATGCAGGGTATTAGAACATTGAGATTCCATATCATTTTTCAATTCTAATATTTAAAAAAACTGTTTATACCCAAATATATCCATCATTCTCTAAGGAATCTAGAATATGAATTATTACATTGTACTCTCTCATATGTATTTATGTGAACATTTTTTCATTGCATTTTAATTGTCTTCTTAGACAGAAATTCTATAATTTTTTATTTCCTCATTAAATTCCACACATTCTCTTCACTTTGAAAATGCCCTTACATGTAGATTTCCATTTCCTCTTACCTTATTTAAGCATTTTATAAACAATATATTCCTCCTACCGTATCTAGGACTGTTCAATAACTTGAAATTACAATGTAAGTATTTCTATTGAAACTGTTCTGATGAGGAGTAAATGCAGACCATGTCAATTAACTAAAATATTGCTGCTGGTGCTTTTTACATGCTTGGTGATGTCCAATGTTGGTATATTTTCATGAATATTTAACTTTAGCATTTACACTACACAAATTTCTGACTTTTACTTTGTCAGTAGGCACATGGAAGGTGGTACTTAAGAAAACTGAGTAGAGGTGCCTGGGTGTCTCAGTTGGTTAAGCATGTGACTCTTGGTTTCAGCTCAGGTCATGATCTCAGGGTGGTGACATTGAGCTCCACACTGGGTTCTACACTCAGTATGGAATCTGTTGTCCCTCTCCCTCTGCTTCTCCCCCTAGCATATTTTTTTCTCTCTCTCTCATAAATAAAATCTTAAAAAAAAAAAAAAAAAGAAACCTCTGAGTAGAACAGTCATATCCCTCTTTAAAGATTTGCAATATTATCTTATTGCCACGTCTGTCAAGAACACTATAGAACTCTGACTGTAAAACTTGCTTACACAGTCAGATGTGAGGACAAAAATATTGATTCAATCACAGGTGATTTTCTAGTAACACAGTTGATGCTCCATGTTTACTTCTGGTTATTAAATTTTGACAATTATTTCTATGGCATTGTGCAACTGATGGCCTCAAGTTGTAAAAATTCATGGTGATGTAGCATTCAAATTTTAAGACTGTATATTCCATTTTTAGAAATTCCCATTTTGATAAATGTCAATATCAGGTAAAAACAAAGTGGTATAAATTACATAGGTAAATGTCCATGGGTAAAAACAGGAAGTTGACAGAGTTTGTATTTTTTAGCAGTAAGCAAAAAAGAAAAATCTCAGTGGCCTATACAAAACTGGAATTTCCTCTTTAATGGAAAATAGTGACAAGCTCATAAATGCAAGTAATTTGTAATATAATTTCCACAAAAATTTTATTTTATTCTATATACCACTTTTTATCTCTTTATGGGAAATAAAGTCAGCGATATTTGTGCCTTATTTATGTATTATAGAACTGCTGGTGCTGAAACAAGAAAACAATGTGATAATGAGTGAGAGAAAGAAGGAGGCAGGGAGGAAGGAAAAGTTAAGTTGCCTTTAACTTCTTGAAGATAGTAAAACAAAGAATTAAAATAAACCTATCCATCAAAATCCTAGAGAAGAACACAGGCAACACCCTTTTTGATCTCGGCCACAGTAACTTCTTGCAAAATACATCCACGAAGGCAAAAGAAACAAAAGCAAAAATGAACTATTGGGACTTCATCAAGATAAGAAGCTTTTGCACAGCAAAGGATACAGTCAACAAAACTCAAAGACAACCTACAGAATGGGAGAAGATATTTGCAAATGACATATCAGATAAAGGGCTAGTTTCCAAGATCTATAAAGAACTTATCAAACTCAACACCAAAGAAACAAACAATCCAATCATGAAATGGGCAAAAGACATGAACAGAAATCTCACAGAGGAAGACATAGACATGGCCAACATGCACATGAGAAAATGCTCTGCATCACTTGCCATCAGGGAAATACAAATCAAAACCACAATGAGATACCACCTCACACCAGTGAGAATGGGGAAAATTAACAAGGCAGGAAACAACAAATGTTGGAGAGGATGCGGAGAAAAGGGTACCCTCATACACTGTTGGTGGGAATGTGAACTGGTGCAGCCACTCTGGAAAACTGTGTGGAGGTTCCTCAAACAGTTAAAAATAGACCTGCCCTACGACCCAGAAATTGACTGTTGGGGATTTACCCCAAAGATACAAATGCAATGAAACGCCGGGACACCTGCACCCCGATGTTTATAGCAGCAATGGCCACGATAGCCAAACTGTGGAAGGAGCCTCGGTGTCCAACGAAGGATGAATGGATAAAGAAGATGTGGTTTATGTATACAATGGAATATTACTCAGCTATTAGAAATGACAAATACCCACCATTTGCTTCAACGTGGATGGACCTGGAGGGTATTATGCTGAGTGAAGTAAGCCAGTCGGAGAAGGACAAACATTATATGTTCTCATTCATTTGGGGAATATAAATAATAGTGAAAGGGAATATAAGGGAAGGGGGAAGAAATGTGTGGGAAATATCAGAAAGGGAGACAGAACGTAAAGACTGCTAACTCTGGGAAACGAACTAGGGGTGGTAGAAGGGGAGGAGGGCGGGGGGTGGGAGTGAATGGGTGACGGGCACTGGGTGTTATTCTGTATGTTAGTAAATTGAACACCAATAAAAAAATAAATTAAAAAAATAATAAAAAAAAATAAAGATACATTTTAGCAGTATTAGCTTCATTAGATTTATTAAAATAAATCTATTACCTCTGGGTACATAAAAATAAATGTCCTCACCTATTTAAACCATATACCCAAAGATTAATTTTAGCTGCAGAATGTAAAATTTAGAATTTTTCCATAGAATTTAAAGTTTAGTATATACTTTTAACTAAAAATAAATTTTAAAAAAAGACTTAAATGTTGACTCAGCATTAATAAAATTTGCATATGTAATTTTACAGCCCTAAGAATTCCCACAGGTATTTTCAGTGAGTGGTCAATGCATGTCTGGCAGGTTTATTAGTACTATATTACAGATCTCATTAACATTGGTTAGGATATTAAGAGACTATCACATTAGGATATTGAAACTTGTGGATGGTCGGTTGAGGCTTCTACTTAATTTCTGAAAGTCTTTACCAATTTGTCATATATTGGAGAAACATAGACAGGGATTAAACGTAAAATACATTTGCATTAAGTACATTTGCTTGTTAAAAAATATACTCTGTTACTAACTTGCTAATTAAGTGGGAAAACTGGGATTCACATTTAGAGTTCATGTTAATGTTTATGTCTGTCCTACACAACCTCCCCTTGGACACATACACACACACACTCACAGATTCATACATATGCAAAATAAATAGCAATGCTATTGCATACCTATATATTATAACCACAATTGTGATGTCTGTGTAGATTTAAGCTTGCTTTTTCACCAGAATTCTATTTTGACTATCTTGCAATTTAAAACTATTCTTAACATGCTATTTTAATGGATTTCTAATATTCTGTTATGAATATACAATTATTTGAAGTTATTCTATTACTAAATATTTTCTCCTACTTTCAAGTCTTTAAATATTATAAGTACTACAGCAATCAACATCCATGCATGTAAGTTTCTGTTCTAATTTCTTATTATTAACCTCAGTGAAACTCCTGGAAACTCCTGCATTAAAGAGTGAAAGTTATGTCACTGATAATCTCTCAAGAAGATTTTAATTTCTACTGCTATTAGGGCATTAATCCTAAATTTATCATACGGCATTCATGAAATAAACAGATATGTAATTGGCACCTACCCTGTTGCAGATACTATACTCGGGGGACAGAGTAGACAGGAAGACATAGTCATGAATGTTTGGGTGTGAGAACGAGTGTGTGTGTATGGAGAAGGGGCAGGGTGGCAAAGAATTGATGCAAATAGGATTAAAATTACATACTATTTTGAGTGCTTAACAGGAAATGTCACGGATACTATATGGACAATAGAGGGATAGCTGAGGCTACTATATGCTTTATATTATTTGTAATAATAAACATGGCTGAGAACAGCAATTTGATCAAAACAAAACAAAAAAACTAAAGCACTTCCAAGTTTCTTTGTTTGGAAAGGAGAAATTTCCATTCATTGAAATAATTTGGTAAATGTAGACTGTCCACTCAGATAATCCTAGTCTCATTTCTAATTTTGTTTTCTCCCACATATTGCCGTTTTCCTAGAGACCACGCCTAAATTAGTTAGATACTATCCAACCTCCTTGCTCTTGGTATAAGGTATTTCTTCCACTTCATGTCTTTTAGTTGGCTTGGGTTCTTGCTAAACGATTCTACTACTGCTTTTCAGTTTTCAATCTTGTCAACGCCATGGGTAGTTTATGTGCTTGTGGTCTTTCACCAAATGATCACTGAAGTAAGATTGCTGAAGACAAGTAGAGCTTGAGGCTAACCTGATTTTTGTGGCTTACTACATTCTTATTTCTCCCAGGCATTGCCCCAGGGCCAACTGGATTTGTAGTGATATACTTATATAATTCTGATTTAATTTTTCCAATGGGAAATTATGCAAGTTCAGGAGCTCTACACCCTTTTACTGAAATAATTATTTTCAAATCCCTTGAAAGTGATTACATAATTCAGGGGAAGTAAAACATTCATTGCAGGACTAGTAAAACATCCAGTACAAATTTTTTTTTGAAGAGTGATGTTTAATTTTTCTTAATATGCTTCTTCTGTAAAGGGAAAGTGGTGTTTTTGCTCAAAATTATGAAGCAAGAGACTTCCTAATATTTACATACTAAGCTGGGAAAGGATATATATGCTTTTTCTCCTGAAGTATATTATTTCAGTTAGACATTCTGGTGGCCTTTTACTCTGGGTGAGAATCGGATTAAATTTCTTCAGAAGACAAGCTCATTGTGTCATGACTGATCATACAAAAATTATTTTTCAGAGAGGCAGGAAGGCAGGGAGAGAGAGAGAGAGAGAGAGAGAGAGAGAGAACGAACTACAGAACTGCAAAAAGGCAAAGAATCCCAGTCTTCTGATCAAACCAAAGGGAGGGATAGCTTTGGATATCCCATTAGCACATAGGATCTCATTGTTAATTTTCACAAACTCACTTGCTCAGCCTTCCAGAATCTGTTGTAGCAGTCAACTCTCCCTTTTCCTAGTTCTCTTTGTCTAGAATATATAGTCTTACCATCAAAAATACTTAAACAGTTTAACATTTCTTGTATCAAAAGATACTATTTAAAGCATTTTTTAAAAACCCTAGTAACAGTATGAATAGATTTTTCTTCAATCTGGAGTAAAGGTCATTATTATCACTACAAATGTACCATTTTCCTGTTCTTTGATTTTGTTTCTATCCTGGGATAGGGGAGGGGGACCAATTAGCATGAATTATGTTCCATTCCATTTTCCTTCTGCTTTGTTCCTGAAAATATATACAGTCCTACCTCTACAACTATTTTAGTCTGCTCAGGCTTCCATAAGAAATGGCCACAGACTAGGTGGCTTATAAACACACACACACACACACACACACACACACACACACTTACTTATCACAGTTCTGCAGGCTGGATGTCTGAGATGATGGTGCTGACATGGTCTGGAGAGGACTCCCTTTTGATGGCAAGACTTCTCTTTGTATCCTCACATGGTAAAAGGGGCTAGGGAGCTCTGTAGGGTTTCTTTTGCTAGAACACTTAATCCCATTCATGATACCTCCACTTCATGACCTAATCACCTCCCAAAGTCCTGGCCTTCAAATATTTTCACAATAGGCCTAAGGATTCTGATATATGAGTCGTGGGGACAGTCAGACCATAGCATTATCCTCCCCACCTCCCTCCCTGTCTTCCTTGTTCTTCTGCTCTCTCGTTCTGCAGCATCAGCATTAAACAGAGTGGTATCAAAAAGGCTGCATGCTGTCACTTAAGATTAAAGTTAAATACAACAATCATTTGAGGTCCAAAATAGAGATGCCCAAAGAGGAGTTGAGCAAGTTCCTGCCATGTTCAGACACTACAATCTCTGCATTTATGCATTTCTTCTAGCAATACAGCTTGTGTCCCCTGCAACTGTGTCAGAGGGCTTTAGTCCCAATTCTAAGAGCTTGCCTCCTATCTTTCTGATGCATTCAAAAGTTCTAGTATTCTGTTCGTATATACATATAAGGTTAGCTTTCTCTAAAATCAAACATCAGAACAAAACATAAAGTCCAAAGTTAGATACATTTATCTACACAATATAGAATTATGAATTAATATATTCAGCAACGTCTTTTAGGTGTTTGTGCAAGATTCCCTGTCAGAGGACATTTTCTGGGTGGAGGGATAAGAGTTGTTTCTCTGAGCACATATATGCTAAAGCCCCAGCAAAACTCAGTTTTACTCTGAGTTATGTAAGCAGTAATGGAAAGAAATATTTCTGTCTAGCTTATTACTAATATTTTAGCTTCCTATGTGCATTGATGCTTATTTTTCTCTTAGATGATGCCTTCAGGTATAAAACTATCACCCTACAAACTTAAACAGTAGAAGAGAAAAGCTTAAATACTATTTTGTAATTGTTATCCTGCGTTCACTGCTTCTGCTCTACTTTCCCAACATCCAACTGTGTGTTTAATGATGTATATTAGTGTCTCAGTAATGAGCTTTATTGATATTTTTCTCTCATTTTTCTATCCTATTTTGTGTAGGGTACCATGAACCTATCATATTTCATTATTTTAATCATCTTCTATTGCTTGGAAAATCAGATATCCTGTCCTACTTCAAGTGACATATACCATTTATATGTAAATGATTTTAAATCTGTTATTATATTGCTTTAAAAGTGGAATAGAGTTAACTCTGTGTGTGATTGGAGATATGTATGTTGTTTAATCAATGGATAATTACAGTTTCCATTTCCCTGCCTTCCTAGTGGATGAGGATACCGAGTTGAGCTGACCTAGAGGTGTTTATGGAAATTATCTCCAGCTACATATGCCAAATATAGGCATACAGCTCACTATATACTTATAATAGTCTACTAGAAAGACTCACAATAATTTTATTTATGGCAGTCTTAGAAACAGAGTTTCCTGTTAAGAATCTGCCTACTAACCAAGTTAGTCCTCTGTATGCTTCTCTAAAATGCAGATGTTACAATGTCACTAATATGCCCATGCAGCAAAGTGACCTCATCATGTAACAGTATCACTTTGCAGTGAATTTTTCTCGTTTATGTAAAATATTGGTCTTTATTTATAAAATGCATGTATTTACTTTTTTAAATTTATTTTTTTTCCAATTTTTTACTTAAAGTCCAGTTACCTAACATACAGTGCAATATTAGATTATGGTGTGCAATATAGCGACTCAACACTTCCATACATCACCTGGTGCTCACCATCATCAACAAGTGTACTCTTTAACCCCATCACCTATTAAACCTATCGCCCCACCCACCACCCCTTTGGCAACCATTAGTTTGCTCTCTCTACCTAAGACTCTGCAATAGATTTTTAAAAAAATAGCCACCCTTGGGGCACCTAGAGGGCTCAGTTGGTTAAGCATCTACCTTTGGCTCAGGTCATGATCTAGGGGTCCTGGGATCAAGCACCTGACAGGCTCCCTGCTGAGCATCTCCCTCTGTCTCTCCCCACTGTTCATGCTTTCTTGCTTTCTCTTTCTCTTCTCTCTCTCTCAAATAAGTAAAATCTTTTTTAAAAAATAGCCACCTCGGGCAGCCCTGGTGGCGCAGCGGTTTAGCGCCGCCTACAGCCTAGGGCGCGATCCTGGAGACCCTGGATTGAGTCCCACGTCAGGCTCTCTGTATGATGCCTGCTTCTCCCTCTGCCTGTGTCTCTGCCTCTCTCTCTCTCTCTCTCTCTCTCTCGTAAATAAATAAAATCTTTAAAAAAAATAGCGACTTCTATCTAATTTTGTTGGTGTACAGTGCACTGTACTTAATGGGTCTCATGGGGAGACAGGCTACTATTGATGTGGTCTAGACAAATAGAGGTCACACATGTTCTGGGACTTGTCCATTTGCAGATGGGTGGAACATTGTGAGACTGACTTGCAAATCCATGTCTACAGATCCCATTGCCCATTTTCTATCCAATTGTGACACCATAAATCTGGGTGCTGGTATAAAGACTCTGCCATATTCCAAGGAGAATAGAGGGAATTCCAAAGCCCAATTTTATTTTCGTGAGAGGTGCCCTGTGAAACTGTAACCATTGAATTAAAAAAAGTCAACTTTTGATTCAGAATATCTTGTAAATAGGGTGAACATCTTGCCATTGACCTGGCCCTCAATTAGAATTAGACCTGGGTTCTTACCTATGATTTTATTTTCCTTTGAATCCTATAAAATTTTCATTTAATATTTAAACATACAGAATTCATATATCCTTTTAACATTAACATTGCATTCTAATTTTCTGGCTTGAAATTTTACAATATAAACGGCATAGACTTCATGTTTGTGATTTGTTGTTTTAACAAATGCATTCTACTATATCCTCTACATTGTTGGTCCTTGGTGTTTTATACTAATTTATATCATGTTTCATTCTATGTTTGAAATTTCACATTTAAATTTATATGTAATCAGTTTAAAAGCTTAGGGTTTTGACAAAAGAAGTTACGTCTGAAAAAGGAGTTTTAATAGAACTTAGCAGAAAGTATTAAACCATTTAGTTCACATTCAGCATGTTTTCTTACAGAAGGAATTTTGGGAATCAATGTATTTTTGTCCAGAGAAGTTTAAGATGGCTATTGATAAAAATTATGAATAACTTATTATTTACAGCATTATTTGGAATTTTCTAACCAAAGACTAGCTGGCTTATGCAAAATTTGACCAGCCAGGTTCTTTTTTTCCTCAGTACTATGCTAGTAAAATATATATTAATATTCTTTTCCATAGGCAAGATATAAATCTTCTCTTCCCTTTGGCAGTAATCTGGTATTTTCGATCCCAACATGAGGCCCTCCTTAATGGAATTAACACCCTCATACACATTAAAACGAAAATACTATAACTTTGAGAATTTTAATTTTGAAGCCACCGTTTCACACTCACTTCTGTTTAGAAATGTTGAAGCTATTAAGAGTTATTTGTGTAATTCAGACTAGGATTTCATCAAGCATCCTGTTCCATGACATACTCCTAGTGAGTATCCTTGTCTAAGGATACTTAGACAAGACTTAATCACATTAATTCTTCCTCCAGCAAAGAAATAATGTAGATTTGAGAGATTGTGTTTTATTTGTATCACATGTGACCAAACTAAAGATTGTATTTCCAAAACATAAATTGCATAGAGTCACAGTCTTTATGCTTACAAAACCTAAGTAAAATTTTAAACTAAAGATTATTCTGATAGTCTCATAACTGTACCACAGTCCTCTGAGGAACTGAGGACAAACAGTCAATATAGATTTGGAAGTCCCACACCTGGTTTATTACTTACAAGATGTATGACTTGAGAGTTTTATCTTAGCTGCTGTTCCCATATCTATAACATGGATATCATCCCTATTACATCAAATTATTTTGATTGTGCAATGCATACAAATACATAGAATTCAGCATAAATGCTAGGACAGTGTAGGAACCATATAAATTTTAGTTTACTATTGATTATTTGGAGGACATGAACTGCTCATATATCTCAGCCAAGAGCTAGGAAAATATTTTAAACATTTTCTGTAGTTATGATAGATAATGGTTTCCAAGGTTTTGGCTTTTAGAAGGTACCTATATAAATGTATTTTAAAGCATTCATTGTCTCTTACTGAATTTAATCCTATATTTATGAAGCAGTGTTTCTACTTTTAAAATCTACTACCTATAAGGATCTGTCCAAAGCATTTACTCATAGGTGCAGGTTCAATTCTTATTTCTACAAATGGAGAGACTTATACAAGGGAATAATTAAAATAAAATAGAAGTCTTACTTACATGACATACATGGCCAAGAAATATGTAAGGCTTCTCTATGAACAAAAGAATCAACATAGGTGGTAAAGACAGTAAGGAAATAAAACCTAATTTGCATGGGCATTTTGTCCCCAGTTACTGTGACCCATTATAGCTTTTTATAACAGAAAACCCAAAAGTATAAAACAAAATCGGTTGTTTGCCAGGTGCATTCTTGCTGAATCAGCCTACTTGGTATGATGCCAATTTCTACTGTTTCTCACTAAGGGAAAATATCCCTGAATAAAATGTTAGCAATGTTTAAAGGGAAATAACAGCCTTAATCTGATTTTGAAAGCTGTGACTAAGAAAGATTTTGCCACAAAATAAATAAAAATAAGAAAAAAGAAATGTGAACTTTAAATACACAACATTGAAATTACGGAATCATTTTTAACCTAAACAGCTTATCATAGAATTACTATATGCCAAAAATACGCAAATAAGTAAAACATATTTTGTGTGGAGTCAGTGTTTGAGAAAAACTACATCATGTAAGTGATGTTTGCTTAGTCCCTTTGAGATGAGGAGGCAATCACTAACCAAGTAAAGAAGGGGCTGTGGAGATACAGGAATTGCATCACATTTATTGGAAGATTACCTAGAATCATGAAAAAACTTCAAGCTGAGAAGTCACAGTGTGTCCTTTGACTATGTGATCGTGTCATTTCCTCATATACAAAATTGAGCTAATAGTTGTACATGTTGCTACTAATAGTCAATATTGTAGAAGTTCTCCTGGGTTTTAGACAGATTTAGTGAATCAAAGTATTTACGGGAAGTTTGGTACCCTATGTTCTGCCAATTGGCATATTTATTCCCTAGATAACTTTTTAAGAAGAAACAAACATTTTGGAGAAAGTCTGACCTGGGTTTAAGTACTGACTTGGCTTTGAAGCATAACTTAGAGAAAAGACATAAACTTTATTAAGCTCCATATTTCTTACCCTAAAAATAGGTAATAGCTTGGCTCCTTGTCCCTTTTAAATAAATGTGAGATCTTATTGTTAATATTCAAAGAATTGTATTAACTTAGCATGTAACTAACAGACATGTACCAATTCTGTCCCTGTATTAACTGGGAGAGTTTGTGCTTGACTGCCACGTGCATGGCATAAATAATGAGGGTCACTTATCAAAATACTTGGAAAAATTTTATCTGGACTTAGTAATTCAAAATTACTATCAAGAGCATCAGGCTGTATTTAAGACACTCATTTGGGGTATTTAAGGAGTCTGATAAGAGAGCAGATGTAGATGCATATGTTTCAGAATTCAGCAGCTTTGCCACAAGAGGACACATCACAGAGGTTATTGTGTGCCAAATATATGGAATGAGTTTGTAGGAATTCAGACACAGGATAATCCATGTGGCATGGACAGTTTCAGAAAGGATACATGGAGGAGGTTAGTGTGGGCTGTGCACATAAGCCTCGAAAGGTTTTGGATAAATGAAAAGATGGACCATCAGCAAAGACATGAGGAAAGCATGCAAAGGGCGTGCATGGCAAGGGGATAAAAGATAGTTTCAATGTGGTATTGGGGAAATAGCAGGGCATGCGATTGAATGGATAGGAACTTGAAGGCAGTTGGGAGAGGTCATAGGCTATTCTGCTTCTAAGTTTGGGTTGGACATCCTTCCAGAGGCTTGTGGGAAGGGAAGGGGGGTGCCTCCTCCCAAAATAAGCAGGCTGAAATGGTTTGCAGTTCTGATCCACCCTTGTCCTAGAATATTAGAATGTTCCAGGAGCTGCAAACAAGCACCTTTTGGATTTGAAGCTTTTCTGCACAAGATTCATGGGTTCGCTTCCAGACATTACCAGAAGCTACTCTCCTGTTTGTTCAAATCTAACTTGTTCAGTTGTAAAATGCAGCCCCTATTATCTCTCTTAGAAAATGAAAATATTATGCTAATCTGAATCTGATTCCAGAAGGAAAGTATAACATAAAACAATATTTTGAAATTATCTCAAGTGTAAAATATTCCTACACTTTTGTTAACCCCGCCAAAGATAAGGATTCTCAGATTTGGTTTTTGTGGTCTGGCTCATGGATAGTAAAAGATTATGTGATGGAGCAGTGAACTTCATCCCTTTTTTAGGGGGGGGTGGAGAGAACAATCACTGCCAGGTCTGTCCCAAAGAAACAGTTCAGGAGTCCATTTGCTAGTCTCATTGTTAGAGGGAAAGAGAGAGGGAAGCTCCAAGACACATGAAGACATGGACCACATCATCTTGTTCATGACAGCTCATCCAATGATAAGCATGATGCCTGGCCCAGCAATAATGATTGGAGGAGATGGGTGTAAGTGAAAGAGAGTCGTAAGCTCAGACTGATCTCTGAAAGCATAGCATCTCTACTGAATATGGGGTTTGCCCATTGGACCAATTAGATTAAATGCCTTCTTTATGGGGGAAAAATGCGCAGAGTAAGAACCATGTTGAGTAGAGCTCATGAGAACTTCTTCCCTAACTATGTCTCCCCTAAACTAATGTGTTTATAAAAGGAGAAAACTCCTACTTTGTCCAAATTCAGGATATGATATTTATCATGTGTTTTGAAGAATGCCTGCCACAAAGGAATCCCTTAAAACTGGGATCTTAAATAGTCTTTCTGTAGAACCAGGGTTGGGCTCAGGTTTCTATCCAAGTCAGTGTTTTTCCGTTAATCGCCACTGCCCCTCAAGGGTAACTCCATCCCCCCTGGAATGCAAATATGAATGACACCGCTGAACATAAAATGCTCTGGATTTATGGCTTCAAAATTAGACATCAAAGTTATAAAGACAATGAACAGTATTTTCACCTTTTGATGCTCTAGTTAACCTGTTTCATTGCTAGGGATACTTAAAACACATCCACACAGATGCACACTGCATTTTGTAGTTCGCATCTGAACTGTTTTGACATATTCACATAATCAAGAGCAACACGACCATGGATCTATATTCCATATATAGATCATGCCTTCAGCATCAGGGGACCAAAAAAATGTATTAAGTTATTTTATTTTTATTTTTTTTATTTTATTTTTTTAGAAAGTATATCCTTTTTTTTTTTTTTAATTTTCATTTATTTATGATAGTCACAGAGAGAGAGAGGCAGAGACACAGGCAGAGGGAGAAGCAGGCTCCATGCACCGGGAGCCTGACGTAGGATTCGATCCCGGGTCTCCAGGATCGTGCCCTGGGCCAAAGACAGGCACCAAACCGCTGCGCCACCCAGGGATCCCAAGTTATTTTATTTTTAAACAATATTTAAAGAATGAGTTTGGTATTCTAAAATGATATGTACTATCTTATGGAAGTGTCATCTTTTTGTTAAAAGTGTCCACACATAATTTTTCCACTTGCTTTAAATGCAGTGTCCTAATTGATAGCCTTTTTGAAGTTAAATATGCTTCAAATAGAGACTCAAAGAGTCTGTTATCACCAAGCAATTACATTTGGTTAATAACCTGGTTGTATTTTCTGTTCACATAGGATGGCTTTGTAAAAGCCCTAGCATTAATGGAATTTATTCACACTGACAAAGGAAATATTAAAATTGCAATACAATTTCCTTTATCTTCTCTTATCTAAATGGGGAAGGCATCTGCATCATGGCATTAACTCACCCAAAGATGAGAAAGTTAAAATACTATTATTTCTGCAGAATGACCTTTCCACTACAGTATTTGCTTGGTTTAGAATCATAATTTGGCTACAAATATATTGTTTAAAATATATGGAGCTGGAAACGAGCAGGAAATCCAATTTTTGTATATATGCAGTAAAACTTGTACAATTTTGGACAGCCTGGTGGCTCAGTGGTTTAGCGCCACCTTCAGCCCAGGGCCTGATCCTGGAGACCCGGGATCGAGTCCCACACGTCAGGATCCCTGAATGGAGCCTGCTTCTCCCTCTGCCTGTGTCTCTGCCACTTGCTCTCTCTCTCTGTCTCTCTCATTAATAAATAAATAAGATTAAAAAAAAAAAACAACTTGTACAACTTCCCTCCATTCCTTATTCTTATCTCCTAATATTTGAAACAAAATATTGTCAGCGCTTTTTCTATATCTTTTCATAATTTCCCAAGTATATATTATCTATTCTCTCAAATGGGGTAAATGATAATGAAAACAAAGGAAAATTGACAAAGCTAAATTTAAAAAACACATCTATTCTTTTAACAACTAAAATCCTTAAAAGCACATTTGTGAAATATCGATTGTAATAGTCAATCATTCATTCCAATTTAGAGATTAAAACGGATGAATTGATGCCACTAAGAAAATAAGCAATAGATGTCTCACTATATAGCGACTCTTACAATAATACACATGTATTTAAAAATACACAGTATATGCAGCCATATTTTTCCAAGAAATAAAAGTTAACAACTGAGCGAGTAAACTAAATTAAAGCCATGTTTTGATGTCTTAGTCAACATTTTTATAATCAACCTGAGATTCTGCAGCTTGAATAGAGGTGCAGTGGGAGTCCACTAAACAGACACTTATTGGACACTTACTGTGTGAGAAATATCTGCATTATGAGTAAACCATAAAACATCCCATTCATTCATGCTTCTATAACCATTTTGAGACAATACGCCAAGAATTTTTCTAGACAGTAGGGAATGAACAGTGAATAAATAGTGACAAATTTAGACACTGTTGGAACTTATATTCTAGTAAAGGAAGAAGATACATAAACTTAAATTTCAGTAAAAGGTGATAGAAATTTGCACTGAACACTGTGTGCATGAAGCTGGGTGTTTGGGGTCCACACAACCATAGCTCTGCGATTAGTACACCCTCCCTCTCTGCATGCCCAGGTCTGAACGAACTGCTTCTCTACAGACAACTTCCTGTCCCATAGATTCAATTAAACAAAAATCATTATCATGTTATAAGAATCACCATATAGTTGGACATAAGTTGAATTAACAAAGTATAATATTAAGAAATTTTATTTTATCCTTTGTTTTTAAATGTCTTGTATCTTATATAAATAGGATAAAAATAAATCAAATAAGGAAGAGAACCCAGGAAGAGTAGGGTTCATGAAATGTAACACATATGGGTGCATGTGCAGAAAATGTAATGAATGACTTAGGGGTTATTGTCGTTAGGTTTGTATTTCCTTTTTTAATGATAAGTGCACATTAATAATTGCAATACTAAGGGTGATTTTTCAGCATTTCCTTATTTTTCTTATATTTGATCTTTTAAAGTTCATTGCTGTGTTGCAACATGTGTTGCAATATTTAAACTCATATGAAATCATATGGCTCAAATTATAATCATAGCTTAAACCATATTAACATTTAATATAACATTTTTAACAAACAAAACATGTTGAATAAAATAGAATCTGATTTTATATCTAGAAATGAACCTTATGAATTCATCTTATATTCTTTTAGAAATAAAATTATTTATATATAGGGACATCTGTCAGTTAAGCACTGACTCCCGATTTCAGCTCAGGTCCTGGGATCAAGCCCCATGTCGGACTCTGTGTTCACAAGGGAGTCTACTTGAGGATTCTCTCTCTCCCTCTCCCTGTCTCTCTCTCTCTGCCCCTCTCTCTGCTAATACTCTCTAAAATAAATAAATCTTGAAAAAATATACATAAAGAAATGGAGGGATACTGTAGTATTTCCATCACTTCCACATTTTATCATGTTCTCATGATAAACATTTTCCCCAGCTCTTCATAGTTTTCAGATATATCTGACCAACCTCCAAATCCAACTTTATATTGCAATGCACATTAAGTACACATATGTGCCTCTGATTTTAAATATACATCATTTTCCTAAATCAACATTTTCCCACATGGCTCTGTTCTATCTTTAATAATGACAATTTATCCTCACATAATTGATGTGATTTCATTTTAAAAAGTTGTCTAGTCTCAAGGCTTTGATCCCAGGAGTACAAGATAAAGATTATAGAAGGAAAATATGATAATTTTTGTGTGGCTAGAAGTCTTCCTTGCTATAATTAATTTAGCTGGTTTAATGATTCTAATAAATAAATCTGATTCGAATTATTTCAAAAAACTTCAGCTTGACAAATTTGGCAAGATATCAATTCACTTTATTAACCTATATTTTAGGCCACTTAAAAACTGAGGCACTTTTTTCATTTTAGCTTTCTCTTATACTCTAGAAACCTGGAAACATAGGATCTATGGTCTATGTTGTACCAAGGTCTAGGATTGAAAAGTTTAGCATCAGTGAGGGTTCAGTCATGGCAAGGGCGGGGTGGGGGGATACTTTAAGTAGGGATGCCACATATAAGACAGTCACAGGTCTCTAGGTGAGATGTGGTTAGTGTTTGGGAATTGGATTCAGAAAATATTTAGGTCTAGAAATGCCCTGAATTCTACCATTGAATTGGGAGAGAGTGGAGAACACAATGAGGGAAAATCTACATTAGGATAAATTCACTCATTTCACAATTACACTGTGTATATATCTGCACATAATACATTTATAAATATATTTCACATTTATAGATAAATATATAAAGGGAAACAGGAAGCATAGCATGTTTTGTGCCAAGAATGGACAAATAATGACTTTATATTAGAATATCAATTTGTACTATCTGTGAAGATGGACCGCATGTAGCTGAAAGCATAGGACCCAAGAGCAGAGGGGAGATATATATTTAGGGGTGAGATATATGGTTCATTTTTTTAACTATATACCTTATGTAGGTGTGCCTGCAGATATTAAAGGTTTTTAAAAATTATTATTTTAAATTATTTTTATAAGGTCACACTATAAAATGAGAGGGGCACCTGGGTGACTCAGTCACTTAAGTATCTGACTCTTGATCTCTGCTCAGATCTTGATCTAAGGGTTATCAGCTGATGCTGTATTGAGCTCCACACTCGGCATGGAACCTACTTTAAACAAATAAATTAAAAAATGACGAATTTCTGTCACTATAAATAAGACTGCATGAACTGAAGCTAAAATTTTCAGCTGGAGATCACTGTTTTCTGATCCTAAAATCATTATTTAATGAAAAGGAGACCAAAGGTTTAGGGTCTTTTCCAAGTTTCCAAACATAACAAGGGCTTGAGATATGCCAGGTAATTCAGTTACTGCCATGGCTACAGTAGAACCATGGAACTTTGAAACTTTTTGGACATCGGAACTTTGTAAATGGGTATCCACACCATGATGGGTACCAGTAAATATTTTGGGTTTTGTTTGTTCATCAGTTTAGATTTCCAATATCTAACATAAGTATATTTGCTTTTATGCATTTTTGTAAAAAAGTAAATAGAATTACATTGCTCTGGTCTTCTTGTTTCTATAGCATCTAACAACATGTCTCAAAACAGTTCAAAATATTTTTCTAAGTTCTATTGTGTTTAGGAAGGATAATAGATTTTTCTATAAAGTGTTGCTTAAGAGAGTCTCTATGCTCTGAGAATGTTCTGGGAATTGTTTAATGCTCTGAGTTCATTACTTAACACAGAAGCTCTTTGCCTTGATTACACAGAGATAATTACTTCTATTTATTGTCTTTTCCTACTGCTGTTCTTCAAATGCATGTAATATAACAACAAGAAGGGACACACAACCAGTTCTCTTTACAATGAATGTACTTTGGGGCAGTGGCTACATATAGATCACTGTGTGTGGACCAAAATAACCGATTGCCTACAATGGGTATGGTATCTCTGATCATATAATGTCGCTCAATGTCAGTATGGAAATCAAAAGGCCCATTGGTCTTGAGTTTGCCACTTAGTTGGAAAATAGTCTGCTCAAGGCTTTGCTCAGTAATAGTTACTAAATATGCACTAAATAGGCCACAGGTCCTTGGGGGACAATGTGACCCAGAATGTTATCCCTACCCAGCTTTAAAATACTTATGATTTAGACTGATGAGGAAAAAAAGCGTAGAATATTTTAGGAAGTTCTCAAAAGGTATAAGACAATGGTAAATTCTCAACAATTGATGTTTCAGGCATGGATCAATAGTATTTTAACTGGGGCTTGACCAAAGAATAAGCTTTAGGCAAGTGGACTGGATCAAGGAAAATATTCCATGTATTACTATTTTTATTATGATGCTTTGGGCACCATTTTTATTTGTGGTTTAGAGGAGACCATGAGAATAAGTTGTGTATTTGTATATTAATTCCATAACTAATTTTAAAAGAGAGCTTAGTGATCTAATTCTACACATGCCTCAGTTAAGGCCTAGGTATTATCTATATGTGGTGATAATTAATGGTTGCATAATAAAAATGATAGTTTTCTCCTTCATTTGATATGCATAAGTTTTACTTGGTAATTTCTAACCTAAAAGGATCAATTAAACATGATGGATATTTCTGTCAAAAAAATCTTGTCATAGAAAATTCATTTTGTATGGCTTAATGATGGTTTTATTACAATAGATATATAGGAGGTTGTCTGCTTATGAATAAATTATCTGCTCTAGTACAAAATATGAGATTATTAAAAAGTATAAGTATTGAGAATGTCATGATAGGCTTCCGAATAGATGAGTTGAGTTCATATAATGAACGTCATTATTGGATCTAGAATGACCTGCCTCATCTGCTGTCACTGCTTTACTTACTAAGATTTTCCAACTGAAGCACAGTATACATGGAAAAATAATTACAAGGTTGGGAGATACCACACATTACATGTAAACTCCATATACAGCACATAGAAGCTCAATGTACAGCATATGAAAGACAGACAATGAGTAACATAAAAAAAAAAAAAAAAAAAAAAAAACTATAAACCAAATAACTAGCAAGTCATACCCTGGAAGCAGTACTGAAAATGATGTCACCTTGTTTTTCTCTGAGAATTTTAATATTTACAATGATGCTTACTTTTGGGTTAAAAGCATCAGACACATAAGTAATTATGAAACTTTAGGGTGAGTTTCTTATTAAAGTCATCCAGTATAATAATGTTAATTGCCTAAAAAGTTATTATTTTTATTCTGCATAAAAGTTTAGAATTTCTAATTCCCTGTTCAGATACTATACTGGATACTGGTGTGGTTTTTGTCTCTTTACTGGACTTGCTTACCTGTGTGTGTGTGTGTGTGTGTGTGTGGTTGTATATGTACAATAAATGTTATATGTAACATTTGTTATATATAATAATCTTGTTATCTCTCACTACTAATGTAATAAATTTTATCTCTAACTACTAATCTTGTTTATTTACAACATATAGCAGAGCTCTTGAGAAAATTTTTCCTAGTAAAAAAAGCTATAATATCTGAAGTATTAACAGGCCTATTTAAAAATAAAGAATGTTTTTAGTGTGAGCATTACATGTTAATGGTACTCATTATTGTCATGTCTAAGCAGAATGAATTCTAGAAGTACTACTAAGGTAACTGCCTCAAACTTGTCTGCAGCAAGATATAAATCTTCCAAAAATGTAAATCAACACACTCATTTCTTCATCAATAAAGTCTTGAGATTACATATATATTTTGAAAGGCTGAAGTCAACACTATAGTTGCGTCATCTGTGGTTGCTCTATATTCTGGCATAAATTCCTTGTCTTGTTAAAGGACCAGCATTAATCTGTGAACCATGATTTGAGAAGCACAGTGTCTGAGAATCTGAGAATTGCACCAAAGTTTATTGAAGACTTCAGGCTTCCTTGTGTGATTCTTCTGAAGGCTCCCTCCTCTTACTACTTTTATAAAAGCCTTCTGATGACATCACTTAATGCTTATAGAATTCTAGCTTTGAGTTTGAGTTATGTTTTAATCTTTGAAATTTCTTCTGAAAGGAGTATATTCTTTTCTTTCAAAGAATTTCTACTTGTAGACTACCTGTTAATCCCTTTTCATTTGTTATCACGAAGGTGCAGTTTTATCTCCAGACTTCTATCATGTACGCTATCTTTGGCTACCTCCTTGTCAGATGGAGTCCATTTTTCAGTGGTCGCCATCCTATAAAATTCTTTTTTTTTTTTTTTTGTCACTGCTCTATTCCTTCCCAATTTTAATTAGCACTGTTTGGTTTGATTAGTGTCTGCAGCTGTTACTGAAAATGAAGTTGCTCTGTCCCATTGCACTTTATCCTCCTATTGTAATGGGCAGGCATTTTTGGTAATTAGATTATTGTTTACTTCAAAACCTGCTACTGAGCAGTCATTGTCAACCTTCAGAAGCATCAATATGAATTCACACAGTACCTGCCATCTGTTCCTTTCATAGGGTCATAAAAGATCATTTCTGAAATTTAACTGCTTTTCTATCATTTCCCTGAATGGTGTATAAGAATATCCAATAATAATCATCAAGCAATATACCTACATTTTCCTCATTTGTATACCTACCTAGTTAAGTGCTAAAATGCTTGAAGTCTGTAAACAATGTGAGCCCCCATAAACTGTCAAGTAGGAATGATTTCCCTGTTAGGAAACATGAGACTTCTTCCATACAGAGTTCTGTCTACACTTACCAACAGAAAACTGAAAGCTTAAGAACTACAATCTCCAATAGATGTATCTAAATAATATATGATACACATGGACAGAGTCTATAAATTCAAATCTAGAAGAATGGAATGCTAATTTATTTCTACCTACTTTATTATAAAGAGAATAAATGAGGTCTTCTGTTTATTTGCCTCACTTTTTAACATAAGGGTATCTAAACAATCTATGATACATATTGACAGAAATTTATAAATTTGAAACTTGAAAATGTAGTATTTCTTTTTTATTTTTCTTGCAGTTATTTACTATACACGAAACCATATTCTTGGTGTAAAAACTGCACTATGAATGATAAAAATACACGTTTTGGTCATAGAAACTTGCTTAGTTAGATTCAGCTGGCAAAGATAGTTTCTTTGGAATTTGTTCCCCACCTTAACTTTCAAATTATTCCATTGTTACATTCTTAGGAATTGATAGTCTTTTGTGCTATGACTGTGTTCAGACAAGGGCCCAATCAAAATGCTGTTTCTTTGTGTACCTTTTTCTTCTGCCTTCACGTCTTTTCTCCTTGATATATGGTCAAGGTCAATTGTCTGATGTCTATTTTTTTCCCATTACGCCCAGTCTTGCATCTTGGGAATTTTCTCTATTACTCAATCTCTATCAAAGCAGTTTGCTTTGTTTTCCCTATAATTACCTACACTTCTAATTCTCTTTGTGATTTCCCTGTCCACTTTGGCCAAGATGACACATAAATATCTTCTGATTCCATTTATGAATCATATTCAGATAAACAGATACATTCATTATGTTTAAGAACACCCATAGCAAAAAATGTCCATGTGCAATTAAGGAAGAGGCTATTCATAATGTCCTATTTAAATTTCTTATGTGTTTATTCAGTTTATGTTTTATTCAAGATGTTAAAATAGATGTATCTAAATAATATATGATACACATGGACAGAGTCTATAAATTCAAATCTAGAAGAATGGAGTGCTAATTTATTTCTACCTACTTTATTATAAAGAGAATAAACGAGAAGCAGAAAGGTTGGGCAGCAATGGAGATGTTAGAATTCTGTGAATCAGCTTGTTTAATAACTACTATTTGGAGGCAGCTGCTTGTCAATTTATATTCTTGAAGATTCACACCATGTAAATGTTGTCTGGAATTTCACCAGGTGCACAAAACCCTCTCAAGTATAATCAATTAAAAGTACATGAATGCCATTTAATTTATCAACACCCAAGGAGTCTTACTGAAAGCAGAAAAGTTGCTCTTCAGTAAAGATACTTGTTCACCCCATTATAATGTGATCAAAGTATTATAATGAAATAGTTTCACATTTTTAAAACTTGAATATAAAATTAAATTTATATTTATAAAATGGGAATATGATTAAATACACAGAAAATCTGTATTTTCTTATTTTTGTCCGCGTGAGTTCATTGTGCTTTATAAGTTATGTGCAGGGCTTGGGGTGTTTTGTTTTGTGGACATTTATCCTGCTTACTGTTCTGAGCTTCCTGGATCTGTGGTTTTGTGCCTGACATTCATTTGGAGAAATTCTTATTGTTGTTTCATGTTTCTTCTGTTTCTTCTCTTCTCCTTCTGGTATTCCCATTACTTTGATGTTATACCTTTTATAGTTGTCCTGCAGTCCTTAGATATTCTGTTCTGGGTTTCTGTTCTCTTTACCTTTTAAGGGGTCTTCTGATATAGCTGTGTCTAGTCTACTTATAAACCCAGTGGCATTATTTATTTCTGTTACTCTTTTATTTTAAATCTCTAGAATTTTTTTTTCTTTCTTAGGATTCAGAGCTCCCTGCTCTCATTGGTCACTTGGTTCTTACACACTAGCCATTTTATCCATTAGGTAAAGTTCTATAGTATTCACAGTTGTTTAAAATTTGCAATCTGATAATTCCAACACCCTTGTGATGTCTGTTTCTGATGCATGGTCTGTCTTTTCAAATAGAATTTCTTGACTTTTGACAGGCCTTTGATTTTTTTCTCAATAGCTGGACATGGTGTACTGGGTAAAAGGAACTGTTGCACACACGCCTTTAATGATGTGATAAGGATATGTGACAGGAGGGGAACATTCTATAATCCTGGGATTAGGACTCAGGCTTTTAGTGAGACTATGTGTCCTGGACTTGGAACATCATAAGGATTTCTTAGTGTTTTTCCTCCCCACCTAACTGGAACAGGATGACCAGGATGGGCTGGGGTTGGGTATGTTCCTTCTTAAGGTCAGTTAGGTTCTGGTTAATTAGTTTGCCCTGAAAACAAGTCTTGCTAGGAAGAACCAACTGCTCTCTATTTCAAATGGTTCCTTTCTTCCTTTCCTGCCAGAAGCTTGAGATGGTCTTCCTCTGGTATTTATTATGGAAATCTGGTATTTATTATTATTATGGTATTTATTATGGGAATCTGGTCAAAGTCCTGGAGGTAAATTTCACAATATGTCAGGCCCCTCCTGGGACTGGGTCTCCCTGGAGTTGTGAATCACAGCTGTCTGTCTACTCTGAGCCCCCAGCAATTCATCAATTTAGTTCAGATTTCTTCCTCAGAAGAGAAGAAGAAACAGAAGAAACATGAAACAACGATGAGAACTTCTCCAAATGAATGTCAGGCACAAAACCACAGATCCAGGAAACTCAGAACAGGATCGATTCTCATGGATTTTCTACATTCTGCATTGACTTACACCGTTCATCTGTTTCCTCAATCTTGGGGGCAATGGTTTGATCTATGTCTTGTCTCTGGAATCTCTCAGATTCAAAATAGTTGATGATTTTTCAGACTCTCCAGATTTTCCTTGCTAGAATGGAGTGGCAGCTTTCAAGTTCATTACTTGAGGAACTCGAAACCAGAAGGCCACCACTTGCATATGAACTCATACATTTTAATCTTTAAATGAGACCTGGTCACTAACTGTTTATAATGAAAACATTTAACTGAAGTAAAAGAAGTAAAACTTCTGATTATTTAGATATCTTGATTTATCAAATGAAAATTATTTCCCATCTCTCTAGGCTATACTTTGTTTTAACAAGGCTTTCAACCATCTGATCCCTTTAGTGGCTTATTACTTCTATTTTTTAGGTTTGTAGATAAAGCTGAATTTGTAGAAATAGTTGTATTTCAATACACTTACTTATTTTCTATACACTCACTTGTTTTCCTGTAAGTGGGAGAATTTGTGGTATATAGATTATACCTCAGTAAAATTGTTTAAGAAAGTAAAGAACCAGACAAATTTAGTTGGATATACAATCAGTGGATATTTTTTTATGCTCTTCAAATATTATGCTTCACTGGTTTGGAAAATCAGTGTTTAATTTTATATAATAACTATTTTTTTTTCCTAAATGTGGATATGCATTAGTCATCACTGGAATGACCAGAAATAAATCTTTGAGTGTTAAGAAATTGAGATTTTTACTTGAGAAAATGGAAAACTTAACATTTTTTTCAAGAGCCACAGAACAAATTTCATGCCTATTAACCCATCATTGGTTTTTCTGGAAAGCTTTAATATGACTAATAAACATAATTGTCCAATAAAATAAAGATAAAGGAAACTGTATGTTTTTAAGTAGTTTTACATCCTTTGAATTGGTATTAGAGAGGGATAAAAAGTTAATCTAATTTTAGACTGGAAATGACAATGAAACTAACACATAAGAACATGAAAAGTATTCAACCATCTTTAAGATAAGTCAACTTTGAAATTAATGTCAAGAGGAGAGCCTAATATTTTGCTGATAAGCCATGATTTTCCATTTAATAATTACCTTTTAAGAAAGTCACATTTTATTAAAATGATTAATTCACTGTACTACTTTCCTAATAGCACAAGAACCATGGTAATTGAAAGGAGATAACAAGCGTTTTCAGTAAAAGTAATACGTGAGTGGTGATAGGGTCTGCATTCCAGTATCAATTTAAATGTAAATATGTATCCCGAATATTGATACCCTTTGTAGAAGCAAATATGGAAATTTTCTGCTTAGTTATTAAAAGCAACCTTAATGATGATGGTGAATGTACTATAAGATTTAGCACTAATCAAATCCAAAATTCCCTTTTATCTTTTGCATTGAGTTCTAATAAACCTCAAGTAAAATCTCTAACAGGAGGAAGTAAATTGCACCTTGGACAACCGTGTGAAGCACTCTTTCAATACCATTAGTACCAAAGCTAACAAACTGGCCTAGAGTTTTGTGACAAGATTCAGCATCTGTTTTGTTAACACATTTTATGTAAATACAGAGTATTTTGTTCTATATGATGATCCCAAGAAACTTGATCTGCATCTATAGGGAATGACAATTCCCTCTACCTATAGAGATTTGAAGCTATACTGACAATTAAATGGCATTATTAGCAGCATAGAAATTGGCATTTTTAGCACATTTAAGAAAGAGAAGTCCTAGTAATGATAACTGGGGTTTATCTGCTGAAGTGAATCCACTTGACAGTATAAAGAGGTAATTACTCAGGTTTGAATTTCCCTTCTGAGAGGTTTTTGCCAGAAAAACAGAATCTGTAAAATTTTATTGCATTTTCATAAATTTATGTACTTGCCAATTCCCCATAGCGACTGAATTTGGAGTTTGAAGATAGGAGATACATCCTAACTATAAAATTCTTAAGTTCCATAAAAATATAAATTATCATGTTATCATTATGCTTCTATGAAGTTGTTAAAGGATTTCTATTATCTGAGTAAGTTGTGTTATATCCTTTGAGATGTCAATAAAAACACCTAATTAGGATAGGTATGCTTGCAAGGAAAAAGAAAAAAGCTCCTCCAAAAAGAAAGCATTGTAATTCATTTCACGATGAAGATGAATTTCTAGAGAGGCAGTGTAATCCTGGTAAAGTAGTTTCCTGTTGTTGGCAGGAACCCTGCCTTCTAAATTTCTGCATCTCTATAATCTTTGATAACTGCTAGACACTGGGCGGTCATGTGCCATTTCACAAAGGAAGAGGATGCAAGCGTAAAAGAATGTGCCCCATGCTAAGGCAAAGTCCTCGAAGTGCCATCTAACAACATCGCAGACTTCCCACCTGCCAGATGTAAGTCACAGAGCCACAGAGAGCGGCAAAGTAGTCTACGTTACAGGTGACAACGTACAGGAACAACTGAGATGTCATGACTAAAGAAGAAAGTGAAAATGGATATTGAGAGGCAGCAACAGTCTCTGAAACAACCAAAAATATGTCCTTTCATTATATAGCATTAATCTTTTTTGAGTCTCCCAGAGGAATTTTTGTTCAGTTCAGCACAAAGTTAATATGAAAATGCAATAAACACAATTATCATTTCCAATGGTTCCTAATTTTGCCATATAAAAAACCTGCATTTTGTTATTTTTTTTTTGAAGATTTTTATTTATTCATTCATAGAGAGAGAGAGAGAGAGAGAGAGGCAGAGACACAGGCAGAGGGAGAAGCAGGCTCCATGCAGGGAGCCCAATGTGGGACTCGATCCCGGGTCCCCAGGATCAGACCCCAGGCTGCAGGCAGCGCCAAACCCCTGTGCCACCAGGGCTGCCCTGCATTTTGTTATTACCAGAGAATTTCAGTACCCCACTTACATAATAACTTCTCCACCCCCCTACTCAGCAGGGGTGCCATCTCTTTCCCACCATCTCCGCGAATAGCTTTCTCTACCAATTGGAATATGCTTTTCTTGATTCTTCTCTCGGATGTCTTGAGAGTGTGATCTATATTTTTGACAGTGCAATTTATTTGGGGCAAATATCAAAGCCTACAATTTCCAATCCCAAAGGCTGTGATTTTCTTGCCCTTTCCTCTGAGAATTAATGTATTCTGAAGCATCCTGCCCATCTGTCAGCATGGCAAGGAATGGGTATCCTGATTTCTTCGAGCTGATTCTGCTCTGTTTGCCGTTAGCTTAGTAATAGAGTGTATTTTGCATTGTTGTGTTCAGTCTTAATGGCACAAAATGGAAAGAATGAACAGAGTTGGCCCTTATTTCATCGCACAGTCAGTCATTCCATAGTCTTAAAGTCCACTGAATCCGATCTGTGGCTTTTCTTGTGTGGATAAGATGGCACTCATGGTCTGCATAACGTTCATGCAGGCAGAGTAAACCAAAGTAAGCCAAGTAAAACAAAAGATCTAGTGTAGCTCTACAGTGCTGCTAGAGTGTAAATTGGCAGAAAATAGATTCTAAAAATATCTGTGTGAATTAAATTTAAGAATTTAAATACCTGGGTATAGAGACTTATTGGTTATCATTAAGCATTTTTATCACTCTTCTTGATAGCTGGCTCATAATTGTGAATATATTTACATGTATATGTGTAACATACATGTGCCTACACCATAGTATCTATGTAATATACATGTATATTGATTTTTTCTAAGATTTTCTTTATTTATTCATGAGAGACACAGAGACAGACAGAGGCAGAGACACAGGGAGGGGGACAAGCAGGCTCCATGCAGGAGTCTCATGTGGGACTCCATCCTGGGTCTCCAGGATCACACCCTGGGCTGAAGGCAGCGCTAAAACCCTGAGCCACCCGGGCTGCCCTAATGTATATTAATTGTAAGGGTATATTATTTCAGCTTATATTTGCAGATGGCTTATTGGTTTCTGCCAAAGATGCTTCTTATGGAAAAATTAAACATATGTGGAAGTGTAACTTTTAGAAAACAGATAAGTTGGTGAATATTTAGAAGTATATAAAAATATATGTAAACATAGATACATTTAATATAGGTATTATATTCTTATAGAAGACTATATATTACATTTGATAATTATAGATAAAATATGTATAAGCAGATAAAACATATGAAAAAGTACCCAAGAAGACTATTACATGCATAAGAGTATTTGTGTATGTATGCACACACATGTGCTAGCAAGATCTCTGGACGGGGTTGGGCTCCAGCTCATACTCCAGTAACCAAGTGTATAAGAGAGCTACTAAATTAAGTCTTGGATCCTCGGTTGCAAAATAAGGTGGATTAGCTGATTCTGAATGATATCTAAATGCTCTTTTTCGAGATGTCTATGATCTTTAAGAAAGAACATAACCATATGAAAACAAAAACTCGGAAATATATCATTTCTGAATAAGTTTCTGGACCTATTATTCACCCATAAATAAAGCTATTTTAACTCTGAGTACCAACTAGGATTATTATTAGGGATCTGCTGTAATTGTGTGTAAAGTACATATGGACTTTATACATACTAAACTTCACAATACATACTGGACTCAGACTTAAGTCAATTTCCTTTGCAACATTACCTTTGTAATTAAATGGAATTAAGCATGCCTTCAGCAGCTACTCTGCTTAGGAGGTGTTGACTCCAAAATTCTTTGTCATTTTAATTAAACAAAAAAGTCATTCTTGTGATTTTATTCCAGTAGATACGCTGCACTCATATATAAATTTTTTAAAATTTAAATTACACATCCTTTTTTGGAACATCAGCTTTATACTTTTTTCAATCTTGCCTATAATAGGCCCTTAAAAACGACAAGCTGATAATACGATTTTTTTTCCATGAATTTGACCCATTATAGAATGTGGATTATCTGAGAATTATGCGTTCAAATGTGAAGATTTATAAAGTAGGCTTACGCAGACATAGGAATTCAGAGAGAATTCTATCAACTGCATGTCCTCATTTCCCATATTAACAAGCAGTCTCTTCAAAAGCAATAAAAAGAAGGCGTGGAGGTCTTTAGGCATCATCCCGGAGATGTTCTGACCCTCATCAGAAGAATCACAAGGAAAGAAGAGGACATAAAGAATTCAGAGAACTTTCACAGTGGACTCTAGTGGAGGTTTAGGGGAGAGAGTTCATAGCTGGTATTAATGGCAGGGTCATTTACAGCACCATCAGGGACTTCTAAGCATCCTAGCTGAAAGAGACCTTAGAGACCATCTGTTCCTCGTCATTTAAGGTGTATGGGTAAGAAAAGAAAGGCACAGGTAAGTTAAATGACTAGTGCAGGATTTAACCATTTTGCAGAAATTGCCATTTTGCTTAAATTGGACTTCCAGTGCCCTTCCACTCTCTCTTAATTATCCGCCTGAGGAGTCATCTAACTTTTCAATGAAAACAAAAGAGCACCGACGACTTTTGTCTAAAAGACCTTTTTGGCATTACCCATAGTTATAGCTGGAGTTTGACAGATAGATAATAGCCTGGATAAAGAAAATAGCTCACCTACCAAGACAGAAAGCCAAACATCACAGAACATGTGATAAGCCAATAATGGTATTAGGCTTAAAATTGTATTTGAGAAGCACAGAGAAGCAAAAATAGGATGTAAAGTCATCCCACAGTTCCGCAGGTTTACAAAAATACCGCATGAACCCAAAAGCAAAATCCCTCCCCACAATCTCAGGTGTCAGAGGTCACCATCATTTGCCCTTTAAAAACCCATGTCTTACTGAAATCACAGTGCCCAGAGTACAACTGCATTTTTAAAAACTATTCAGTGTTTCTCCTGTGGATCTATGTTCTGTTGCTCTATTTAAAAAATTTGAATTACAGGAAGGAAGAATTTTGAAAAGAGGGTGAATTAAAAACACAAAGTTGAGCTTTTTCATGTGCTTGGATGCATCAATCCTTAAAATGATGCTATGAAATCAAGCTTCTTGAAGAAAATTCCAATCTGTTCAGTTTCAATAAATATGAACATGTATGTGCACACACATATGTGTATATGGTAAGAGATAAAAGAAAAGGGGGGAAGATAGACTCAATTTTTCACTAATGAATTGATGTTTTTCTTACTCTAGATATAGATTTATAATACAAGGGGTAAACAACTCTAGAAGTCACACTAGATTTCTTTATTAAGGTTTTCCATCTTATTTTAATATTTTTCCCTTGGTGATTCATTTTTACCTCCATGTGACTGTGCTAACAACCTGAATGCACATGCAGCTACCTATCCCCAAGCTCCTTGCAAGACAAAGGACAGCATAAGTAAAAGCTACATTAATTCTAATGAGGATTGCTCACATTCTTGTGTTCGGTTAATAAATCACTGATAAGGCATCATTTTCTTGGGAAAGTTATCAGAACCAAGTCACCATTAATGCCTCTAAACTAGCCTTCAAATTCTACAATCAGGAAAAATACTTAATATGAATCAAAAGTGAATTGATTTGCATAATGAACTTTTCTTCCCTTCCTTGCACAAGGAAAAAGAATTCTCTGAAAGCGGTTAAATTATCTTTCTGCTTGGTTTCAGTGCACTTGAAAAATATAAAATGATGAATCTCACTGGTGGAAAGAATACTAGTTCTTCCATCTTGCCTGAGATCCACCCATTTTTGATAAAAATCAGTCTGTCAAACCTAGCTATATTATTGGCAAAATTAACATGGGTGCAAGCAAAGATGGTGCCAAAAGTTGACTTGTATTTAGACGGAAATAAAGAGCTACTGTGGTAGAGGCATGACCCAATATATTTTGGGGGGACCAGGACATCTGAGAACAGAGGTGGAAGAGAAATGCAGAAGCATATGGGGTGCTGGTGGGGAGGTGCTAGGGCTATGCAGGAACGAGAACATGTGGTGGTCATGCAGAGACCAAGATGTGATATAATGTGATATAATGCTAATTTATATACATTATATATACTTCTATATAATGTGTAATAGGATTATAAATAAGCAGAAATTATAGATTATAGGCAGCACCATTATTTCTAAGACATTTGTGAGTTTTATGATCAATAACTCTCATTTTACATTATATATGCTGACCTTCTGGCAAAATTAATTACAGAATTCCAAGTGCATACATTATTCTGAAATACTTTATGGCTTTAAATTACAAAAAAGAAAAAAAGAAAGAAAGAAAAAAGTAGCACTGCTGTAAAGTGAACCAATCTTTCATTACCTGGTTACCTTTGATGCTGTTCTTAATATAATTGTTCATAATATAATAGCCTGTTATATAGCTACAAAACTTTTATTTCAACACTTTGTTCTGTCCAGGTGAATAACATTTCATGACATTTTCCTGCCCATTTCTTGCCCTACACAAAACTAATATGTAACAGGGAATAAAGTTACCATCATGCTATTTCAAAAATACGGAAGGCCTGCTTTGAAAAAACGTGTCACTAATCTATTTTATGTACTGGCGAATGAATTAAGCCAGGCAAATTAGAGTTCATACTATATTTTTCTATTTCTATAAAATACTAGATATACAAACTAATCTATAGTGCAAAAAAGCAGGTGAGCGGTTGCCTGGTGGTGGAAGGCTAGGGAAGTTTGGGAGCAAGGGGCATGAGGATGCTTTTACGGATGATGACATATGCTCATTAAATTGATAGCATGATTTTACAAGTATTTATATGACAAAACATAGTAAGTTTTACAACTTAAATACTTATAGTATTAAATATCTTAATACAATGGTTAAAAATAAGTATAGTTGCTTTTATAAGATTTCTATTTCCCAGAAACATTGGAAAATGTCTATTTATTGAAAACCAAGCACACTTAAAAGTTCCACAAATTTATGAAACTATTATTGCTGTCCTGTTTCATATCAACTGTACTTGCTTACGAATTTTTTCTTAGTTTTATGAAAAAATTTTGAGAATAGTAGCCTGGCAAATTATTACATATCAATGTACTAGTAAACTTGTATTAATAAACTTTTAAAATAAATTTTAAGAGTAAAAATAAATAAATAAATAAGTAAGTAAATAAATAAATAAATAAATTTTAAGAGTAATAAAATGATACAATTTTAAAGTAATATGTGTTTCTTACAACACAGCTCCTAGCAGTATTAAAATCATAATAATATATTTTTAGACAATGAGATCTACCAAAACCAAATTAAAACCCAAATTCTACTAATGAGAAATAATCTTTATAAAAAATCAGGTGAATACCACTCCAGGTGTGTGTGTATGTGTGTGTGTTCCAAGATATAGACAGATGTTGAAAAAGAAAACATTTGCACAGATCTGTATGTATTGAACACTGGACCATCATTTTAATCCATCAGCATTTTTGATCTTATTTTCCCTTCACAGCCTTTGTTGACCCCATGATGACTTAATTTCCATGACAACAGAGCACTCATGGAATTTTTACTGTGAGTGAAATGTGTTTTTATAACGTGCAAATTTTCTTTGGTGTCTATTTGTCCAGTCTTCCCTGTAATCAAGAAATGTACCACTTTCTTTCCTTTGAAGGAAATTTTTTTCAATAGGCAACAGAGATGGGATTTTTCATCTGAGAAGGTTAACATGATATCATGAAAGTAAAATGATATAAAATGATATTAAATCCAGTCGTGTAATTTAGGATAGCTATCAGAAGGACCTAAAACATGTCCTTTAATACTCTCACCTTTTATACTGTAAATATGATTAGATGAATTTGAAATGTTTTCCTTACTAAATATCAGTTAATATCTGTAAAGAGTACACAAATGTACTTGATCTTCAGTATTATTTTCTATCTAGATTTCTAGTCATTCAGCATCCTGCTTCATAACTTGGTAAAATATATATAGTGATATATGTAAAGAATTGCCTGTATCTAAAGCAAATACTTCCACAATGGATTTAAAATGTGACAAGGAAAATTAATTAGAAAAATTAATAAAAATGCAAGATGAATTCATTAATGCTTAAACCAAAAATTTAACTACTCAAACATTTTATTGCCAGGAAACATCTCTGTCTTTCAATTACATGAGAACATCTCTCCCCATATATGAAGAAGCAGTTTTTAGTCATTTCTTCATGAACATATGGGAGATAACATACAAAAGACAGTTTTTCCTAAACATCTATGTTGTTAATTTTGGTAAAATGAATGTCAGAGTCTAAAGCTCCATAAAAAATGCATATTATGATCATACATATCATTTTTTTTACCTATAGTCATCCAATTTATTCAATAGTTTAAAAGATTTTTTTTTTTTAATTCTGATCTTGGAACCAGTCCCCTGGGATCCCCAGGTATGAAGGCTTTGCCTGCACAGAGTTGCCTGATGCTGGAGCCCACAAGGCACTAGGACCCTGCCCTTCATTTCTATTAAGGATCTAATTGGGAATAATTGATCCCATATTCTGTAAAGGCAAAAGGGTTAGGCTTAAGGAAAATATTCATTCGGTAAATTTCAATGACAGCACGAGTTTTGGTCATTTGAAAAATTTACTATTTCAGCTCAGAGGATCATAGGGGAAGGGAGGGAAAGGTGAATGGGAAGTCATCAAAGAGGAGACAAACCACGTGAGAGTCTCAATCATAGGAAACAAACTGAGGGTTGCTGGAGGGAAGGGTATTGGGGGGTTGGGGTAATTGGGTGATGAGCATTAAGGAGGGAACTTGATGTGGTGAGCACTGGGTGTTATACACAACTGATGAATTCTTGAACTCTACATCTGAAACTAAGTATGTATTATATGTTAGGTAACTGAATTTAAACTTAAAAAAAAAGAAATAGAAAATCTGAATATGCTATATAAATTTAATTCTTAATTTAATGCCCATGAAGATAACTCCAGGCCCAGATGGGTTCACTGGTAAATTTTATAAAACATTTAAAGAAGAAATAACACCAAGCCCTACTTTCAGAAGTCTCTTACAGATTGGTGGTTACCAGAGTTTGGGGGGGGGGGAGGGGAAGGTAAAAAAAAAAATGGGAATACATGGTCAAAAAGTACAAATTTTTAGTTATCAGGTGAATAAGTTCGTATTCTGAAACCAAGATTACAGTATATGCTAACTAACTGGAATTTAAATGAAAACTTTGAGAGATCCCTGGGTGGCTCAACAGTTTGGCGCCTACCTTCGGCCCAGGGTGTGATCCTGGAGACCCGGGATCGAGTCCTGCATCAGGCTTCCTACATGGGGCCTGCTTCTCTGCTTCTCCCTCTGCCTGTGTCTCTGTCTCTCTCTGTGTGTCTCTCATGAACAAATAAATTTAAAAAATCTTTGAAAAAAAAAAAAAAACTTGAAACCAAAAAGGAAAAAGAAAAATTCATGGTTTCAATCTCCATAACCCTAAAGACCGGCTAATGCTTAGCAGCCCCAGCTCACACACGGCATCCAGAGTTTATTCCCCAGCTAAGGCTTTCCTGTTAAGCAATTTCCCTTGCAATGTTCCTCTAATTTCAGAAATGTTGGGAGAGGTGAAAATATAAGCGAAAACAAAAATACCAAAGAATGCTCACGTTTAGCTCAGGGGTAGAACCGCTCCAGTTTCCAAGGCTGGAAACGTCCGGCTTCGTGGCAGGTGCGAGGCCGGGGCGAGGGGCGCCGAGAGGGCGCCGCACACCTGGGCACGACGTGCAAGCCCGGGGGCCGCCCTGGGCGATCCAACCAGGCGATGGGGGGACCACGCGAGGACCTCGGGAAGGGAGGCAACTGCAGGCGGAAAACCCACAAAAAGCTGTGGCCTGGAGCCTGGAGCCCTCCACGGGCCACGTGCAACAGTCGCGGGAAATTTTGCTTGAAGGAACTTCGGTAGCGACGTCAGATACAAATTGAGCAACGCTGCCCTTTTTATGATCTTGTGTGAATGCAAAAAACCCTAAATGTGTTATACTGAGACCTTCGGACATTCTGTAGCGCTAATACACCTAGTACATCTTTATGGGTGTGTTACCGCTGCTGAAGAACCTGCCCCGAACTAGACCTTGTGGCTTCAAATAACATTCCAACGTCTTCCAAGGTGGCTCAGGGCTCCCAGCAAAATCCGAAGCCATCAGGCCTTTCGACAAGTGGCAGCAAACTGGGACAGTGCATGGAGTCTGCCAAATTCTGCAGCTCCAAGCACACCCCGAGGCTAACAAGGAACCACTCACATGCTGGTCATATGGGGATAGGATGGATTAGGGTAAATCCCCTTGACCCCTGGCCCGCATTTCAAACCAAACTGTTTAGAAAACTAGAATTTAACATTAAATTTTAAGTATATTCATTTGTGAAGTTTTCAAATGCTTATATAGTCAGCAATAATTCTAAAATGATTTGGTAATTATTAATATCAACGATAAAGAGTTGATAGTTATGAAACAATCTGCTGAGCCATAGACACTAGAAAATAGATCTACCATGACTCAGCAACTCCACTTCTAAGTGTACACCCGCAGGATACTGAAGTGGAAGCTGCACTCCCCTGTCTGTCGCAGTATTAGTCACAATAGCCAAGATAAGGGAAACAACCTAAGTGCCCATCAGCAGATGAATGGTTAAAAATGTAACTTTAGGGGGCCTGGGTGGCTCGGTGGGTTGAGCCTCTGCTGTAGGCTCAGGTCAATGATCCCTGTTCAGCAGGGAATCTGCTTCTCTCTCCCCACCCTGCTTGTGCTATCTCAGTCACTATCTCTGGCTCAAAAAAAAAAAAGATCTTAAAAAAAAAAGTGACTTTATACACACACACACACACACACACACACAATGGATTATTATTCAGCACAAGAAGGACATCCTGCCGTCTGAAGCAAAACAGGTTGAATTTGAGCACATTGTGCTGAGGTAAGTCAGACAAAGACAAATACTATCTGATATCACTCAGATATGGAATCTAAAAAAAGCCAAATCATAAACACAGAGCAAATGGTAGTTACCAGGAGACAGGGGTGGTGGAAGAAAAGATGTCATTTAAGAGGACAAACTTACAATTAGTTAAGTCCTAGAATTCTAATGCACGTAATAAGGAATATTATAATCATCAACCCTGCTAAGAGTCCAGAACTTTATTCTAACTATTAAAAAGAAATTATAATTATGTAATGTTATGAAGGTGCTAATTATTGCTAATTATGTAATCATTTTACAATATATAAATGTATCAAATTAATGTGTTGTATATATTAAATTTACACAATGTTAGATGTCATATATTTCAACAAAACAATAGAGAATTGTTTATAAACCTAAAACTCAGTTAAACATATGCAATTTAAAATAAATTGACATTCAAGTGTGTATTTGGCCACTGTATATGGGCACAAATATTCTGTTAACAAAACTGACTCAAGTTACCTAAGTTTAACTTAGGTTAGGTAGGTTAGGTATTTAACTTAGAACGTCAGGTCATATAACACATTAGAAATAATATATATATACAGAAATTTTAAAAACACAAAACTATGTAACAGCTCTGACACTTCCTGGATAAATTTGTATTCAAATACTTCATAAGGGGACGCCTGGGTGGCTCAGTGGTTTGAGCGTCTGCCTTTGGTTCAGGGCATGATCCTGAGGTCTTGGGATTGGTCCAGCCTCGGGCTCCTGGAAGGGAGCCTGCTTCTCCCTCTGCCTGTGTCTCTGCCTCTCTCTCTGTGTCTCTCATGAATAAATAAATAGAATCTTAAAAAAAATACTTCATAGTTAAGAGTTTCATGGTTTGCTTAGAGAACAAATGGAGGGTTATTGGAAGGGGTGGGTGGGGGATGGGCTAGGTCATTAAGTACGACACTTGTGATAAGCAGTGGGTATTGTATGTAAGTGATGATCACTAAATTCTACCCCTGAAACCAATAAATAACCTATATGTTAACTAGAATTTAAATAAAAACTTGAACAAAAAAATAAAAATAACAGTACTTTAAGCATCCACATACCCTTTCTTCTATTTATGTAATAGAGTTTCACTTTAAAGGATGTGATGTTATCTTAACAAGTTCTTAAAGGTACTAATCTCAGCTCGTATTGTACTATCAGGGCATATTATTGACATTACCTTTTCAATTTTGTAGATGCATATTTATCTACATTTTTTCATTTGCAATGTCTTTGCAATTTTTGATTTTTTAAGCTTCCATGTTCTTGTAGCCCTTCTGATATATTTCTGTTATTTGGTTTGAAATACAAATTACCCAAACAATTTTAGCATATACACACTTTAAAGTGACTATATAGATCTATATCATATTTTTCGGAAAGTCACATATAGTTATAATCATCTACTTTATTGCCTAGGACACAAAGGTGAAGTCTGAGACATTTAAAAATGACAGCCATGTGTGACTTTGCAGACAAATTATTTATACACATGCTAACCAATCTCCCTCAGGTTTTATGGGAATTTATCACCAAAGATCAGGAGAAACTCTAGTCCAGTTTGCAGGGCATAAATTAATTGATAGGCATATTTTTCAAAGGCAACAGATTAAAAAAAAAGTCAGAAAATAAGGAGTTCTATCTGCCAGAAGGATTTTGAATAAACGGCCTTTATTTTCTGTTCAGGGCAACAGAAAATGAGGATCAGATATTACTTCTCCTGACTTCTAAGGCCTTTGCTTTTCTTGAAATGTTTTTTTTTTTTAATTTACTAGCAGAATTTGGAGATTCCCATCCTTCCACCCAAGTCCTACAAAGGAGTGATAGAAATGCATCCTTCAGTCTGTGCATGATCTAATCACAGCTTTCTGCTCTCAAAATAACTTGCTCTCTTTTTTATCTTAAGATTGTCAGTGATGTCATGCAATTACTTTTGCTTTTTCAGTGGAGTGGAAAAGAGCATGTTATAAAGACTAAAAAAAACATCTTATGTCTTTGTTCCTGTTGGTGTTTTTTTTTTTTTTTTTTTGTAATTACATATGAATTTTCTCTTAGCAATATAAGGTAGCTTGAAAACATTCCACAAACTCTGACCCACCTTTCATAAAGGGATAGAGCCCACTTTTTCTCTCCTTAAATATGAGCCAGCTTCTATGCCTGGCTTCTAGCAAAGATAAACCGTTGGAAGTGATTTGTATGGCTTGTAAACCTAAGTAAGAAAGGAGGATACAGTTTCCACCGGACTTGACCTCTCTTAAGACATACCCTGAGTCATTAAGTAAGATATCCGGCTTCTCTGAAGCCATCGTAGAAGCCATCATGAAACTATACCAAACAACTACACCAAACAATTACACCAAACAGCACAGCTTCCAGCTGTTAGAGGCTTCCCAGCAGCAACTGCCAGCATCAAACATGAGTGAGCTTTCAGAATATTCCATATGTTAATCTTTATGCCTTCCAAGAGGCCTGAGAAATCATGGAGCAGAAAAAATTCATCCTTTTGTGTTCTTCTTGAATTTCTAATCAATGACTCTGAGAATAAATGGTTGTTTTATGGCACTAATTTGTTTTATATCCACTGGAACAATAGACTAGCTCAAGTCATCATACCATGTTTCAGTGACAGTTACTAAGTCCATCAGGACACGTTAACCAATCTTATTGTGGTGATCATTTAATGATTTATACACAGATCAAATCATCATGCTGTACACCTTAGGCTTGCACAATGTTATATGTCAAATATATTACAATAAAGCTTGAAAACATTTTTTAAATGAATAAACCCGTTTTTTTCTAGATGAAGGACAAGTGATCATGTGACAAGGAGCGTCATCTGCTATGCAGCTAACCACACAGGGTTCCCAGGCACTCTTAGCATCCCAATGGATATATCTATAACTTTCATGCATATAGAATGCTGCTTGATGTTTTAGGAGATCTTGCAGTCCCTTCTTTAAACACAGTTCTTCCTAACATATTATGTTTTGAACTTGTGCCCAAATATATTCACTGGCTCATTAGAATTAATACTAAAAATTGAAAGTTTTCATTGCTTAGGCAGTGCTTCCTTGAAGTATGAAAAACAATAAAATTTTTTGGAAATCATTTATGACAGGTTTTTTTTTGGTATTGAGAAGTATAAAGATGATATGGCTGTATAAAATAAAATGTTTGCAACTTGTACTATTTTTAAGGGGTACTTTGTTAATATTATCTGAGTATAAATATCTTGGTTGTAAACAACAGATGCTTCCATTCCTGTGTGCAGACACAAACCACAGGTAGAAACAGTTATTTTAGTTGAATTCTTATCACCACTAATGAAAAATGTAAAGGATATTTTGTATACTGTATTATACAACGTTCTTTCCTTAATTGAATTAAAAGAAATTACTCTTCCACTAATTTCAAATTGGTAGTCCTAAAAATGTCTGAAAATTCACTTTCTCAGTCATCTGCATTACTAGATATTTCACCAAAAATAACAATAGATACCAAAATGAATGAATTGGAGTTTTATCTCCTCTTTCTTCGGGGTATTTGCTTCTAAAATGTGCTGGCGGGATCCCTGGGTGGCACAGCGGTTTGGCGCCTGCCTTTGGCCCAGGGTGCGATCCTGGAGACTCGGGATCGAATCCCACATCGGGCTCCCGGTGTATGGAGCCTGCTTCTCCCTCTGCCTCTCTCTCTCTCTCTCTGTGACTATCATAAATAAATAAAAATTAAAAAAATAAAATCTCTAAAATGTGCTGGCCAGTCTCCTGCAATCCTATAATGGGTGTGGAGGGCAGCAAAAAGTGGTCAACAAGAGCAAATCCAAGAGGAAAGAAATCCTTGCATACAGATGAAGCAGATCATTAACCTCCCAGAAATTAAGGTTTTGATCATTCCAAACACAAAATTTATTATGAATAAGAAACAAAGTAGCCTATACACAGGATTTTTTTTTTGTGTTTGATGACCTTTCCCTAATTAAGAGTTTTACTTCACAAGTTAGTTCCATTTATTTGATTCTGTAATTCCATTGAAACACCAAGATTATCACTGATATAAGATCATTTTTCTTGGCTTCAACATCGTACAGCTAATATAGTTATTTCAGTTCCCTCCAAAGGTTGCCTTTAAAACTTAGGGCCTCTCACATATTCCCATTTTTCAAATGTTTGCATATTAAATATTGTGGAAGAAATGGAGTTACAGCATTTGAAGATAAAAGATATGATACATGAATATTTTAGCCATTTATAAAAAATTGAGTTTAGTTTTGTTCTTACATATTATCCAAATATATTCTTTCCTATTATCTTTTTTGTTTTGTGCATACAGCCATTAGTAAGAGTTTCACTCAACATATTCTAGTTACAGCACCATTTAATGTTGTAGAGAAACCAGTAAAAGTAGGGCAAGTTTGGTCTGAGACCAGTATGGTGCACTGATGGCAGGGTACCCACACACAGCCGCTGCTGGAAGCACAGCTGCATTGTTCCTACCTTACATCTTAGGATCTGAGTGAGAGCTCCAGAAGTGGCTTTCTGAGGACAGCTCCCTGATTTCTCTTACCAACAGCTGGGTGCTCAAGGAAGCTGGACAAGCTTCATGATGATTTCTCCCTAAATACCTATTCCAGAGATTGTAGGCATGGATGGAATCTCTCAACAGGTTCATCTGAAAATCTTTAACCAAACAGCATACACAGTCTATTTAGAGAAAATGTATCTATAATATGTGTATATTTTGGGATGAACATCCTTTTAGGATTGCAGACTGTGATTTCCCTCTAAATGAACCCAATCACCATACCATTACCCTGATAAAAACTCTTATCAAGATTATTCAATTGTCTGGGCAGTCCGGGTGGCTCATGGTTTAGTGCCGCCTTCAGCCCAGGGTGTGATCCTGGAGACCTGGGATCAAGGTCCCACATTGGGCTCCCTGCATGGAGCCTGCTTCTCCCTCTGCCTGTGTCTCTGCCTCTCTCTCTCTCTCTATCTCTCAAATAAGTAAATCAATAAAATATTTAAAAAAAGATTATTCCGTTGTCATATTTGGAAACCTTAATATAAACCAATAAATAAGTAAGCAAATGTATAATGACCAAGTAAACAAATGACTGAATGCTTCATTTATAGAAGCACTAGAATGTGTAATGTGAAATGTAGAGAATCAAGTTCTAGCTCTCTTAATTCCCAGGATCCTGTTTGGATGAATAACTTAATCTCACTGACTTTTATGGGCTCCTCATAAGGAAAAAAAAGGAACCACATCCATATGTCTGTTATGGGTATCACATGGGAACATCCATGGTAAAGGTATCACACTGGATCTCTAACATAAATAATCCATATACACTTTGTTCCACACTACATGATACCAATAGCACTAAGATCTTGAGCTTTCAGGGATCCCAGACTGATGTTCATTCCAAAAATTGGAAGGCTATCTCCTTATATTTAGCCTGTTAATGCTTAAACCAGGAGATTATTTTTGATTTTCTAACAAAGAAGTGTCATGAATAACTGGACTTGAGTCTTCCCCAAACTGAGCATCTGCTATACAAACCTAAAGAAGGGATGCTTGACTATGATATGCTCTAAGACTGCATTCTTCCAAACACCATTAAGATGGAGAATGCTGCTAAAGTCTGATGACCCAGGCATACCTACTTCTCCCCAAGAAACAGGCTGGTATTGATATCACTGGTGGTGTTCTATCTATGCAGCATAAAGTCCTACCAGATAAGCAAAAACCACAATGGGACATTTACTAGACTTACTAGAATCCCAACTGTGTCACTGTGAAAATTCAGCAAAATTAGCTCTGTGAGTACACAATCTTCCCTTTGTAAGCCATAAAATCTAGATATAACTTGTATGTTTTATACTATGCCATCTGTACCAACTTACTATATTGTATATGGCTTATAATAAAAATGAGAAAATCATTATACTTTGGCATTTCCTTTTGTGTTCATATTGCATCTATAAAACTGACTGTATACTTCTTAAAAATTATTACCTATTAACCTAAGAATTGCTGAGCATGGCAGGCCTAGTCAGGGTCCACTCAACAGGACTTCTCTTTGCTCTTATACCTTATTTAAAATGTGGTCTTCCAAAAGAACCCAGGAGTGAAATTTCCCTCCCCTGCCCCTCAGCATAATCTAACTTCAGTAAGCAGCACAGCAATTGGCTTCCTAACCTGCTTATACCAAATCCCACCCTCCTGTACTCTGCTGGTGCTGCTTTTCTTGAGCAAGTATACCTAATGACCAGGGCAGTGGGCACTCTTACCCACAAGACTATCACGCACGCGCACACACACACACACACACACACCCCACATGCATGGACCAAAGAGTTCTGCAAAGCTTCAGCTCTAATGGAAAGAGCATCGGGTCTCTTAAGAAGCAGACCAGAACACACCTGGTAATACTTGTCACATTCTGGCCAACGTCCACATACTCCCCACTGCAAGCAAGAAGAAACTCTGCAGAGGGCTGACTTCTGGGGCAGAGTAGCTATAAGACAGCAGCAGAGTGCATGCGGCACACAACAGAGACACTTCCTAAAGTGCGAGGGCCTGGATAATTTATGATTTCTTCCTCATAGAGCCATTATTTTCAGGAGCAAAAAGCATAACAGGCTTTCCTAACACGGAAGACAGAGACCCAGACAAAATGCCAAGATGGAGGAACTCATCCCAAAATAAAGAACAACAACAACAACAAAAAGTCACACCCAGGGCTCTAATCAAAACAGATAGAAGTAATATTCTTGAACCAGAATTAAAGCAACAATCATAAGGACACAAGCTGGGTTTTAGAAAAGCATAGGAGACACCAGGGAGACCCCAACCACAAAGATAAAAGAGCTAAAAACAAATCAGCCTGAAATGAAAAATTAAAAACTGACTGGATATAATGACCACAAGGATAGAAGAAGCAGAGGAAAAATAAGTGATCTAGAAGATAGAATTATGGAAAATAATGAAGCTAAACAAAAGAGAGAAAGAAAAATCTTGGATCACAAAAGTAGACTTAGGGAACTTGGTGACTCTATCAAGTGTAATAACATTCATTGCATAGGAATCTTAAGAAAAGAGGGAAAAGGGGCAGAAGGTTAATTTGAGGAAATTATAACTGAAAACTTCCCTAAGTGGGGAAGTAAACAAACATCCAAATCCAGGAGGCACAGAGAACCTCTATCAAAATCAACAAAAGCAGGCCAACACCAAGATATATCATAGTTAAATTTGCAAAATGTAAAGAAAAAATTCCTAAAGTACCAGACAAAAGTAGTCCCTAACTTACAAGATAAGCCCAATAAAGTTAGCAGCAGACCTATCCACAGAAACTTGGCAACCCAGAAGATAGTGGCATGACATATTCAATGTGCTGAATGGGAAAAAAAAAAAAACTGTAGTTAGGCATATTCTATCCAGCAAGGCTATCATTCACAATAGAAGGAGAGATCAAAAGTTTCCCAGACAAATACCAGAGGAGTTCATGACTACTAAACCAGCCCTACAAGAAATAGTAAAAGGGACTCTTTAAGTGGGAAAGAAAGACCAAAACAACAAAAACCAGAAAGGAACAGAAAATCTCCCGAAATAATGATGGAATAAGTAATAAAATGGCACTAAATACATAACTATCTATAATCATAAAAAAAATTTAAAAATAATAATCACTCTGCATGTAAATGGATTAAACACTCCAAACAAAAGACAGAGTGTCAGAATAAAAAATATATACCCATCTATATGCTGCCCATAAGAGACTCATTTTAGACCCAAAAACACCTGCAGTTAGAAAGTGAGGAGATGTGGGGATGCCTGGGTGGCTCAGTGGTTGAGCATCTGCCTCTGGCTCAGGGTGTGATCCTGGGGTCCTGGGATTGAGTCCCACATCAGGCTCCTGCTGCCTATGTCTCTGCCTCTCTGTGTCTCTCATGAATGAATAAATCAAATCTTTAAAAAACAAAGTGAGGGGTTGGAAAAAAATCTCTGATGCAAGTGGACATCAAAGGAAAGCTGGGCTAGCAATACTTAGACAAACTACATTTTAAACCAAAGACGATAACAAGAAAAAAAAAGGGTACTCTGCCATAATTAAAGGGACAATCCAATGAGAAGATCTAACATTGTAAATATTTATGCCACCAACTTGGGAGCATTCAAATATATAAAAAAATTAATAGCAAACATAAAGAACTTGCCACAACAAATGTAAGGAAATAGTAGGGGAACTTACCTCTCCACTTATATCAATGGACAGATCATCTAAGCAGAAAATCAACAGGAAACAATGGCTTTGAATGACACACTGGACTAAATGGACATAACAGATATATTCAGAACATTTCATTCTAATGCAGCAGAATACACATTCCTATCAAAGGATACTTGAGACATTTTCCAGAATAGATCACATACTGGGTCACAAATCAGACCTCAATAAGTACAAAAAGACTGAAATAATACCATATATATTTTCTGATCACAATGCTATGAAACTTGGAAGTCAACCACAAGAAAAAAATTGGAAATACCACAAATACATAAAGACTAAAGAACATCCTACTAATGAATGACAGGGTTAAAGAGAAAATTAAAGAACACACACACACACACACACAAAATACATGGAAACAAATGAAAATGAAAACACAGCAGTCCATAACCTTTGGGATGTAGCAAAGAATTTCCTCCTTCTAAGAGGGAAATATGTAGTATTTCAGGTCTACATCAAGAACCAAGAAAAATCTGAAATACACAACCCAACATTACACCAAAAGGAGCTAGAAAAAGAACAACAAATTGAAGCCTAAAGTCAGAAGATGAAGGGAAAAAAAATATTTAGAGAAGAAACAAATGATATAGAAACAAACAAAATACCAGAACAAATCAATGAAACCAGGAGCCAGTTCTTTGAAAGAATAAAATTGATATATCCTTAGCCAGATTTATATATATATATATATGAAAAAATAGAAAAGACACAAATAAATAAAATCACAAATGAAAAAGGAGAAATAACACCACAAAAATACAAACAATTATAAGAGAATATTATTAAAAGTTATATGCCAACAAATTAGACAATCTGGAAGGAATGGATAATTCCCTAGAAACCTATGCACTACCAAAACTGAAAGGAGAAAAAAAAAAAAACCAGAAGACTGATAACCAGCAAAGAAATTGAAGCAATAATCAAAAATACCCAACAGGGGCACCTGGGTGGCTCAGTCAGTTAAGTATCTGACTCTTGATTTTGGCTCAGGTAATGATCTCATGGGCCGTGGGATCGAGTTCCATGTCTGGCTCCACACTCATAATGGAGCCTGCTTAAAGATGCTCTCCTTCTGCCCCTCCTCCTGCTCCCATAAGCTCCCTCCCACTCTTTCAAATAAAAAAAAAAAAACCTTAAAAAAAAATCTCCCAACAAACATAAGTCCAGGGCCAGATGATTTCCCAGGGGAATTCCACCAAATATTAAAGAAGAGCTAATACCTATCCATCTCAAACTATTCCAAAAAAAAAAAAAAAAAAAAAAAAACGGAAATGAAAAGACAACTTATAAAATCATTTCAAATATTTTTATTTATTTATTTATTTATTTATTTATTTATTTATTTGAGAGAGAATGAACAGAGGGGAGGGGCAGAGGCTAATGGAGAAGCATGCTCCCCACTGAGCAGGGAGCCAGAGGTGGAACTCGAGTCCCAGGACCTGGGACCATGACCTTAGCCAAAGGCAACACTTAACCTACTGAGCCACCCAGGCACCCCTTCCAAATTCATTCTATGGTCCAACATTATTCTGATTTCAAAACCAGACAAAGATCCCACTAAAAAAAGAGAACTATATATAGGCCGATATACCTGATGAACATGAATACAAAAATTCTCAACAAAATACTAGCAAATCAAGTCTAACTGTACATTGAAAGACTCATTCACCACAATCAAGGGGGATTTATTCCTGGGTTGCAAGGTAGTTCATTATTTGCAAATCAATCAATGTGTATACCACATTAATAAAAAAGGGTAAGAACCATATTATACTCCCGATAGATGCAGAAAAAGTATTTGACAAAGTACACTTCCATTCATGATAAAGGGATAGAGGAAACATACCTCAATGTAATAAATGCCATATACAAAAAAACCCACAACTAATATCATCCTCAATGGGCAAAAGCTGAAGCTTTTCCTCTACCATCAGAAATGAGACAGGGATGTCCACTCTCACCACTGATGTTCAACCTAGTACTGGCAGTCCTAGCCTCAGCAGTCAGACAACAAAGAGAAATAAAAGGCACCCAAATCTGCAAGGAAGAAGTCACTTTCACTATTTGCAGATGAGTTAATACTCTGTATAGAAAACCCAGTAGTCTCTATCCAAAATTTGCTGAAACTGATACACAAAGTCAGTAAAGTCACAGGATGCAAAAATTAATGTACAGAAAACTGGGTGCATTTCTATTCACCAATAATGAAGCAGAAGAAAGAGAAATCAAGGAATCAATCGCATTTACAAATGCACCAAAAACAGTAAGATACCTAGGAATAAACTTACCCAAAGAGATACAAAATCTCTACTCTGAAAAGTATAAAACACTGATGAAAGAATTGAAAATGACACAAGAAATGGAAAAACATTCCATTCTTTCATGGTTTGGAAGAGCAAATATTATTCAAATGTCCATACCATCCAGAGCAATCTACACATTTAATGCAATCCCTATCAAAATACCATCATCATTTTTCACAGAGTTAGAACAAAAAGTACTAAAATTTGTATGGAACTACAAAAGCCCCCGCAAATAGTCAAAGCCATCTTGAAAAAGAAAGAAAACCTAGAGGCATCACAATTCCAGACTTCAAGTTTTATTACAAAGTTGTAGTGATCAAGATGGTAACAGTACTGGCACAAAAACAGACATATAGATCAATGGAACAGAATAGGAAACCCAGAGATGGACCCACAACTCTGTGGTCAACCAATCTTCAACAAAACAGGAAGAATATTTAATGGAAAAACAGATAGTCTCCTCAGCAAGTGGTGTTGGGAAAAATCTACAGTAACATGCAAAAGAAGGAAATTGGACCACTTTCTTAAAACATCCACAAAAATAGATTCCAAATAGATGAAAGACCTAAATATTAAACAGAAAACATTCAAAGTCCCAAATGAGAACACAGGCAGTAACCTCTTTGACATTAGTCATAGCAACCTCTCACTAGATATATCTCTGGAGGCAGGGAAACAAAAACAAAAATGGGCTACTGGGACTTCATCAAGATGAAAATCTTCTGTACTTTGAAAGAAACAATCAATAAAACTAAAAGGTAATTCCCTAATGAATGAGGGAAGTCATTTGCAAATGACATATCTAATAAAGACAACCCTTTATCATCCAAAATCTATCAAGATCTTACCCGACTCAATATCCAAAAACAAATAATTCAGTTAAAAAATGGGCAAAAGACATGAACAGACATTTTTTTCAAAGATGACATACAGATGACCAACAGACACATGAAAAGATGCTCAACATCATTCATAATCAGGGAAATAAGCAAAACTATATATATATGTATATATACACACACACACATACATGCATACACACATATACACACACAGTGGAATATTACTCAGCCATCGAAAATGAAATCTTGCCATTTAGAATGACAACTATGGAGGTAGAGGACATAATGCTAGGCAAAATAAGTCAGAGAAAGACAAATACCACATGATTTCCCTCATGTGTGGAATTTCAGAAACAAGAAAGATGAACATAGAGGAAAAAAAAATGTGGCAAACCAGAAAACAGACTCAAGTATAGAGAACAAACTGAGGGTTGCTGGAGGGGAGGTGGACAGAGTGATGAGTTAAATGGATGATGAGTATTAAGGAGGGCACTTGTGATGAGCACTCAGTGTTACATAGAAATGATGGATCACTAAATTCTACATCTGAAACTAATATCACACCGTATGTTAACTAACTGTAATTTAAAACTTGAAAAAAAAAATGTGGTCCTCAAATCAGCAGTATCAGTAGCACTTGGGAGCTCATTAGACCTGATCTCCCACCCTGGACCTACTGAAACAAAATTGATACATTAACAAAAATCACCAGATGATTCACGTGCTCAATTAATGTTTTGGAAGCAAGGCTCTAGTACTTGCTTCAGTTTCATAACAGGTGTGATTTCTGTGACTATAGAGATGCCGGTCTTCCATAAAATTAACCATTAAATAAACACTAGCAAATTAATTTTAAGAGATTAATGTAGAGGGACACCTGGGTGGCTCAGTGGTTAAGCCTCTGCCTTTGGCTCAGGGTGTGTGTGATCCTGGGGTTCTAGGATCGAGTCCCACATCGGGCTTCCCACAGGAAGCCTGCTCCTCCCTCTGCCTATGTCTCTGCCTCTCTGTCTCTCATGAATAAATAAATAAAATCTTTTAAAGAGAGAGAGAGATTAATGTAATAAGAATGAACATATAAATTTCAAATAGGAAAATGATCATCATTGTGTATGAGTACATATGTATGTGTATGTAATCCAACCATTAAAAATCTTGAACTCAAAAATTAATTTTTAAAAATCAAAATGAATATTCCAAGGAATGAAACAAAATAAATGACCTCTAAAGACACATAATTGATGGTTGATGTGCCCAAAATTTCTAGTCTTGTTGACTAACTTCTGCAATTTGTTTTTAAAGCAATCAGAAGAGTCCTGGTTTATATATAGACAGAGATACACAGACAAACTGTGCTTACAATGAAAATAAACACTTTCTAAAACATGAAGAGGTTAACAGTGAGTGGTACTGTTTGAGATTACTGTTCTTATGCCATCTGCATTCTTTTTTTTTTAAATAATGTTTTTTATTTATTTTTTTAATTTTTATTTATTTATGATAGGCACACAGTGAGAGAGAGAGAGGCAGAGACAGGCAGAGGGAGAAGCAGGCTCCACGCACCAGGAGCCCGACGTGGGATTCGATCCCGGGTCTCCAGGATTGCGCCCTGGGCCAAAGGCAGGCGCCAAACTGCTGCGCCACCCAGGGATCCCGCCATCTGCATTCTTAAAGTTACATCAGAAAAAACATTGCAACTAAATAAAGTAAAAATAAAAAAACTAACTTTTGAAACATACATTTGATTCTTGATTTTATATTTTATATATATGCATATAATGAAATATCTAAAATCTAAGAAAACTCAAACCACATTTTATAAATGGCTAACGTACAAAATTCATAAGATTCATAAGATTCATAAGATCATAAGATCATAAGTCTGATTTTATTTATCTAAATTTGAATATCTTCATCAATTTTAAAACATTTTAAAATGGGAAACAAGGCACATGCAACATTTTTATAAACAATTTAGTTTTTAAAATCCTAACAAAGTTTTGGCAAAAATATTGTAACGATGGCCTGATGGGATAGTCAAGTCAGGGGAAAAGGGGAAATGAGGAAAAATAAATCCTCTATTATATTATTAAAAACCCCAAGCTGCAAATTATGAAATTGAATAGCTGATTAGTATGTTTAAAGACTGAAAAATAAACAAAGAATTAAGATATTGTGAATATTCTGAACATTAGGCATCCCATATATTTTGATAAAATAAAATAACCACAAAGACTTGAGCTTACCATTTATATGCATCAACTATCTAAACTAAGATCTGGATAATCCCAACTCAGAAGTAAAGATGAATTTTGAAACAAATGTTTTGAGAAGTAAATACCTGGCACTTCTGAATAATTTCCATTATGCCATGGCTATAAAGGAGAATTTTAAATGTGTAAGCTTAGTTGATTGCCTTCTTTAAGGCATGTGGATTTTATGCTTCCTCACAAATTCCCAAGTAGGTTGGTAACTGGTGTTTACCACTGTGAAATATGGGATGTGCGAGAAATAATGATCTATTCTAACTCACTGCTATTGATACCTTACTATCATTATTGAGAATGGGGAACAAATATCCAAATGGTTGAAGAAGGGAAGACACAGATTCAGAACTTCCAGCTACCAAAATGACAGACTGTTCTGTTGTGAGTGCCATGAAGGCTTTTAACACCAGATAGAGTGTCAGAATGCCCAGAGTCAGAACGAGGTAGAAGACCATAAGAAGGCGAGGCAGGACAGACTATCAGAGCAAGTGACATTAAACTACACATTCATGCTGGGGGTGGATCGCAAGTCAGACGGTCCTAAAACAAGCCTACGGGGAAATGCTTGCAACAAAGACTATCCGACTATTTATTACATAAACACAGATACATCCATCATCCACACCCACACACCAATACAGTTTGCCTTTCTTTTTTAATTTGAAGAACTTTTATAAGAGATTAATGTAGTAAGAAAACATATCATGAATCTCAAACAGAAAAATGAAAAAAAATGTGAAGGAACACCATCTGGCAGTTAATAGAGATGCACATTCACACTTTATGTCTCTGCATCTGGACATGCCACGCAGCGGAGAACCAGCTGCTTGTACCAAGGACAATGCAGACTAGTGTGGCTTTGATTTGCTCTGATAGCACTTCTATACCCATGCTTAGAAGGAGTGCAATGATTTTTTTATTCATTATAGAATCTAATAAATAATCATGCAAAAGTAAGTACTACCTTGCATTTTTCTTCTTACTAGGAACCAAAGTATAGATCAGTTTGAACTAGTCTCTATAGACAACTTGCTTATTTTAAGCCATTACACCCACCAAGAGCTATTTAAAGGCTTGTCTTAATCTCGACTCCACCTTGTTCCCAGTCTAGCAGCAGCTTCTTGTAACTGATGCTTCTGGAAACATCTTTTAAGAATTTATTTTATGACTTAAGCCTCTTTATGCTGTCCTTTCAGTTTTTATTCTATCACTTGTTGAGACTGAATGGGTTTCTTTTGAAATCTCCTCTGCAAAGCAGGTAGATGGGATGTGTGTGTTTTTGTGTGTGTGTGCACCACATGCAATAATGATCAAGGAGGTTATATCCCTTAATACATAACTATGAACATTTCACTCCTTTGCATTCTAAGCATTCTGAGAAAAAGAGGAGATTTAAGACCTAGAGAACGTGTTCCTTCCAATATGTTAAGAATCGTAATGTTAGTGTGTACTAAAGTCATATTCCGTAGTTCCAAAACTCAGAATGAAAACAAATCAGTGCAAATACCAGAAAATCTATTTAATACAAGACGTTCTCGTAGCGTCGCTCCAACTGTGGTGAACTCAGAATCATCATAAGAACTCGAGTTGGGGCTGAAAGAGCAAGGATGATTTCTTATGCATAATTATTGTCCAGTCAAGACACTAAAGGGACAGGATACACCCACTACTATCCTATTGAAGCTTTTCCACTCAAGCTTCTCATGAATGTTGTCCTAGTTTCTTGGGGCTGCTGTGCCAGTTCTAGGTCAGTTTCTTTCTTTCTTTCTTTCTTTCTTTCTTTCTTTCTTTCTTTCTTTCTTTCTTTCTTTCTTTCTTTCTTCCTTCCTTTCTTTCTTTCTTTTGACTTTATTTATTCATGAGAGACACGGGGAGAGACAGAGACACAGAGGGAGAAGTAGGCTCCTCACAAGAAGCCTGATGTGAGACTAGATCCCTGGATCTGGGATCATGCCCTGAGCTGAAGGCAGTCAACTGCTGAGCATCCCTCTAGGTCAGTTTCATATGATACAGATGAAGGGAAAAGTCAAAGTACCAAAACTTAAATGCTTAGAACAACAGAATTGTTTTATCTCACAATTTACTTGTGTTAATGTCCAGACCCAATGACATAAGTAGATACTTTTAAAATGAATTAATATTTTGAATTCAAAGTCTTTAATTCACTAAGACCCCACCTAAATGAATACCAAGTGAAATATACAGCCTGGAGCAACAAATACAAAATGCTGAGGAATAAACCCTGTATTTTACCTCACTGTCTTTTACAAGTCCTACAGGGGCTAATTATGGCTTTCAATCCCAGAGCAATTACATGAATGAGAGTCAGCCAAGGAAAATGTGTCCTACTCTTCAAACCTAAGCATTAGGTAATCATTAACTTTTAAAATATTTGCTGTCTAAATTGTCACAAATTATTGATGTTACATTTTCCTTTTAAAATGTGCTATTTTGATATCAGTAATATTTCATCATAACATTTGTAATATTAACATTAATCCAAAGAATTAATTCAGATAAATCAAAAACTTCCACTCTAAATTCCAGGTATAAAATATGTATATATCTAGAAATGCTGGCTACAGTGTTCTTTATTAATCAATCACATGATCTGATATTCTGTTAAAAGTTATAGTTGTGGGGGTGCCTGTGTGGCTCAGTTGGTTGAGTGTCTGCCTTCCGCTCAGGGCATATCCCGGGGTCCTGGGATTGAGTCCCCCATCAGGCTCCCTGTAGGGAACCTGCTTCTCCCTCTGCTTCTCTCTCTGTGGATCTTATGAAAAAGATAAAATCTTTAAAAAAAAAGGTTATAGTTATGAATAAAATTGAAGGCCAATATAAAAAAGTTTGACAAATTCCAGTTTAACTCCTAGCAACATAACATTAAATCAACAAGCTTTTATAAATATTGATCAAGGTTTGTCTAAATTTAAGCTTGTTTATTTTAACTTTGGGTTTAAACTATAGTGAGATGCTTATCTCATAAAAATCATTTCTACTATTGCCTATGATTCCAGCCTGGGCACATGAGTCTCATATATACACGTAGAGTTGAGATTTAACAATAATGATTCTGTTTGCTATCAATTCCTTATCTATAATTCTGACTTTTCAAATTTATTGTAAGGGTCAACCAGACTAGAGAAAGAAAAGCATTAGATTGCTTTTCCTGTTCTTTAGAATTAAATATGACTGGAAATTTTATTTCAGTATTGTTGTGTTATTTTCTATTTAATTTTTTGGGTGTGGGGTACAAGGCATATGCCAACTCACAAGCACTAACCTACCCAAAGGGCAATATTCCCCCTATTGATACTGACCACAGAGCTCAAGGTTGCAGGACTGCTTTACCAAGGTGGGCTCTGCCAAGGCTGGCTGGGGTATTTTTGAATTATTATTTTTATTCAATTTATTTAAACTAAGAAACAAAACAAAAGCAGTTCACCAATTTCTCCCATCCCCCAACCCTTTTCTCTTGCACCTACCAAATCTGTTCTCGATATTTATGAGCTTGGCTTTTTAAAAAATCAATAAATACTTAAGATTTTTATCAAAAATTCATCTTACTTTAGCTTCTCCATTTATTAGAATTTTTCCACGAAGGTAATCTTTCATTACTATTAAAATTTTAATTAGGCAGATACCATAAGCAGAGGAAAACAAATGAAAGTGTGCAATTTAACAAATTAATACACAGAGAACACCATTATCACAGGACCTGAGTCAAGAAGTAGATACAACTCTCATCCTGGATTGCAGCCTGTCCCCACAGAATACAACCTTTAAATTACAATCACTCTCCTAACCTTTATATAAATTGCTGTTTTGCTTTTTCTTATATTTTCATCACATAAGTATGCATCCCCAACCATTCATTTTTGTCTGCTTTGAACTTTATATAAACATGAATGAAACTGTATATATTCCTCTGAGTATTTCTTCTGCTCAATATTTCTGTGAGATTTATCCAGGGTGGCATGTGGCTGTAATTCTTTTTTTTTTTTTTTTTAAATATTTTATTTATTTATGACAGATACAGAGAGAGAGAGAGAGAGAGAGAGAGAGAGAGAGGCAGAGACACAGGCAGAGGGAGAAGCAGGCTCCATGCACCGGTAGCCCGATGTGGGATTCGATCCCGGGTCTCCAGGATCACGCCCTGGGCCAAAGGCAGGCGCCAAACCGCTGCGCCACCCAGGGATCCCCTGTAATTCTTTTATTTATTTTGCTATATAGCATCCCAGTATATGACTATATCACTATTTATGTATTCTATGGTTGATCCCATTTGATTTGCTCTGTTTGGGGCTTCTGGAAATAATTGTGCTAGGAGAGTTCTTGTGCAGGTCCCTTGGTACATAGATGTCCAAGTTTCTGTTGTTTATACATGAAGGAAGGAAATGGTAGAGCCAGTAGTATGGATATTTAACACTGGTAAATAAGGTCAAATAGTTTTCTCATCATGAATTAGGAGTCCCTGTGACTCTGCATCTGCTCAAAGTCTAGCAACCACTTTAACATTAGGCATTCTGGGTTTGTGGGGCTCTTTCATTATGTCTGCGTTTTTAAAGATTTACTTGAGAGAAAGGGCGCATGCATGCATGCACAAGCAGGATGGTGGGGGTGTGGGAGTGGGCAGAGGGAGTGGGAGTGGATTGCCCGCTGAACATGGGGCTCAATGCCACAACCCTGAGATGGGGACTTAGCTGAAATCAAGAGTCCAAAGCTTAACTGGCTGAGCTAACCAGTTGCCCCTCATTATGGTTTATTTTTATTTCCTGGTTTGCTAACAGAGTTGACCACATTCTTATATATTTTAGATATTTATTGGGCATTTCATTATTTTTTGAAATGTAATTGAGGTTTCTGCCTATTTTTCTAATGTCCCATATTACTTTTTTATTGATATGTAGATTTTTTTAATATATTACCAATTGCACACATTTTCTCCCACTCTATAGCTTGACTTTTGCCCCTGTTAGTTGTGATTTTTCATAAGGAAGGTTTTAATCTGGGTATCATAAAAGTCATCACCTTTTTTGTTATGATTAGTGCTCTTTTGTTCTTTTAAGAATTACTTTCATAATCTAAAGAACCTGAAAGTATTTTCTCATATTATCTTTTAAGAGATTCAGCATTTCTTATTCAAATTTAGGTCCACAATTCAATTGGAATTTAAACATGTGTATGGTAGGAAATGAAGTTTATTTTTTTTTCCCCCCAGAAAAATAAGCAACTATAACAGCACAATATATTGAGAAGACTATGTTTTCACCACTGCCCTGAAGTGCTTCTTTGTCACAAACACACACAAATGCCCCCCACTCCCAAGACTTTCTAGGATCTTTTAGTGGTTGATTGGTTCTTCCTCCCATTTTATGGGAAATAGATTTGCTAAAGACTTGTAGATCTCCTTTAGGAAGTTACATTCTAATCCTAATTTGCTCTAGTTTGCTCTGTTAGGAATGACCACTGGGGGGATCCCTGGGTGGCTCAGCGGTTTAGCACCCTCGGCCCAGGGCGTGATCCTGGAGTCCTGGGATTGAGTCCCACATTAGGCTTCCTGCATGGAGCCTGCTTCTCCCTCTCCCTGTGTCTTTGCCTCTGTGTGTGTGTTTGTGTGTGTGTGTGTGTGTCTCATGAATAAATAAAAATCTTAAAAAAAAAAGGAATGACCATTGGATTTGATCAAATGCCTCTCTATGTATATTAAGGTGTTTATGTTTTTTTCTCCTTAATTACCATTAGAATGATATTGATTTAATTACCATTAAAATGATAATCTAACCTTGTTTATGTGGGGAAAAAACTCCACTTGTTATGATTATTCTTTTTACATGTTAAAATTTTTTAAATGGTAATTTTTATCTTGCTCTCATTTCAAACTTACAGGTTACTTACATATATGAGAGTTTCTTTTACTATTCCTAAATTAACAGATGTTATCAATGGTTTCTATTTTGTTCATTCTCTCATACACATGTTCAATCTCTCTAATATATACATATACACTGTAAATATACAGAAATACAAACATAATACTAAATGTGTCTTGATATCAAATGAATAAATTGGAGGCATCATGCCTTTTTATTCATTTATATATAGACTGAATTCAAAATGACTAAAAAGTGACAATGAAGGATAACATTGGAACAGTTGACAGAATTTAAATATGAACATGGATTACATAATCATTGTATCAGTGTTATGTTTCCTGAAATTGATAACTGCATTGTGGTCATGGCAGAGAATGTTCTTCTGGTCAGCTATGACCACAGTTCTTTTTTTTCCTCCCAGTCTGAGGATCTAACTCACATCCAAAATTGCATTTAGTTGATATGTCTCTATGGTTTTCTTTCACTGTGGAACACTTCCTAAGTAATTTTGTGTGCTTGTTGATTTTTTTTTTTTCAAATTACAGGAGAGTTATGTACAAAGTGTCCCAAAATTTAAATCAGGATTCTGTATTTTTGACAGAAATTCACCTGAAATTATACTGCATCCTTCTTAATGCATTATATCTAGAGTTACATGATGGCAATTTGTCCCAGTATTGGTGAGGATAGGTTTTTATCATTTGTTAGGGGGCTGCCTACCAGTTTTCTTTATTCTTATCATTTTAAAATTTTAATTAAAAACTAGTATCTGGGAAGATATTTGAGCCTATATAAGTATGCTGTTTCTCATCAATATTTTACTTTTTTAATCATTTATTCTATTTATCATTTATTCCATCCTTCCATCTATAGTAGTTGAATTCTACTCTAAGAAGTTGGTTTTTCCTTCCCCCCTTTCCTCACTGGTCATAAGGTAGGTATATTTTAAATTTTCTCAAATACTGAAAAGTTATTTTTACAAATGATTGGACCATTTTGTACTTCCTCTGGTAATGTGTGACAGCTGCAGTTGCTGCAGATTCTTACCAAATTTGATGTTTTAATTTTTTTTTCATTTTAGCCCTTTCAGAAAGTGGTTGAAAGTGATATTTCATCAGCTATGTATGTTTGCCATTATACTTATCTATTGATTTGTTAATCATGAACATCGCAATTTTTATTGTAATACTTTGTTTTAGTTTTCATGCCATTGTTCAATATCTCAATGGTTTCCAGATTTCTGCTGAAATTTTAAACTTTGAGGTCTATTATCATCCAGGAGAACAAGTAGTTTAGTTATCATATGGTAGGAGGAAATTCCACTGTTCTGGATCCTTTTGATTCTGTTTCCTCAGAGTGTTGTTGATGTGCATTTTCTTTTATGATGGATAATACATAAGAGAAAAATTTTGAGACCATCTGAGGCTTAAGGTCAGTTTTTTTTCCTATTTCAGAATTTCTATTAAACTATTTTCTTGAAGATGTAAGATTTTATTCGGTTCTATTTACACTTTTAAGAAAAGTATACAAAGCTATCATAATCAAAACAGTTGTCATAAAAACAGACACACCGATCTATGGAACAGAATAGCCCAGAAAAAAACCCCCACACATGGTCAATCAATTTATGACAAATGAGCCAAGAGTATACTATGGAGAAAGGAAAACCCCTTCAATAAATGGTTCTGGGAAAAACTGAATAGCCATATAAAAAAGAATGAAACTGGACTGCTTTTTTATACCACACACAAAAAAATAACTCAAAACGGATTAAGGGCTTGAATGTAAGACCTGAAATCATGAAATTTCCAGAAGAAAATATAGGTGGGTGGTAAGCATCTTGACATTGGTCTTGGGGATGACTTTAAACTTGACACCAAATGGGAAAGCAACAAAAATAAGCAAGTGGAACTTTAGGTAGAACCTTAAAGCCTTCTGCACAGCAAAGGAAACTAAAATAAAATTAAAAGGCAACAAAATGGGGATCCCTGGGTGGCGCAGCGGTTTGGCGCCTGCCTTTGGCCCTGGGCGCGATCCTGGAGACCTGGGATCGAATCCCACATCAGGCTCCCGGTGCATGGAGCCTGCTTCTCCCTCTGCCTGTGTCTCTGCCCCTCTCTCTCTCTCTCTCTCTCTGTGACTATCATAAATAAATAAATAAAATTTAAAAAAATAAAAAAAAATAAAAGGCAACAAAATGAAAATATCAATCATTTATCTAATGAGGGGCTAATATCCAATTACATAAAGGACTCCTACAACTCAATAACAAAAACAAAATAGAATAGTATGATTAAAAAAATGGGCAGAGGACCCAAACAGACATTTTTCCAAAGAAGATCTACAGATGCCCAACAGGTATGTGAAAAGATGCTCAACATCATTAATTATCAGGCAAACACAAATCAAAACCACAATGAGATAACTCACACTAGTTAGAATGGCTATCATCACAAAGACAAGAAATAAGTATTGGTAAAGATATGGAGAAAAGGAAACTTTTGTACACTGTTGCAGGGAATGTAAATTGGTACAGCCACTATGAAAAACAGTGTGGAGCTTCCTTAAAAATTTAAAAGTAGCACTAACTACCATATGATCCAGCAATTCCATTTCTGGGTATTTATCCAAAGAAAATGAAAGCACTAATTTGAAAAGATGTATACACTCCCATATTCACTGCAGCATTACTAAAGCCAAGGTACGGCAATAACTAAGTGACCATCAATGGATAAATGGATAAAGAAAATGTGGTATATATACACAGTAGAATATCACTTAGCCATAAAGAAGAATGAAGTCTTGCCATTTGCAACAACATGGATGGAATTGGGGGTGTGCTTAGTGAAATCAGTCAGTCAGAAAAAGACAAATATGGTTTAACCTCATTTATGCATAGAGCCTAAAAACAAAATAAAATGCCAAGTTCATAGATACAGAGAACAGTTTGGTGGTTATTAGAGGTAAGGGTAGAGAGAAAAAAAAAAAAAGTCAAGAGGTACAAACTCTCAAGTATAAAATAAGTCATGGGAGTGTCATGGAAACTACAGCTAATAATGCTGTATTGTATATTTGAAAGTTGTTAGCAGAACAGATGTTAAAAGTTCTTATCACAAGAAAAAGATTTTATAACTATATATGGTGATAGATGTTAAATAGGTTTACTGTGGTAATCATTCTCCAGCGTATACAAATATTAAATCATTATTCTGTACACAGGAAATGTCATGTCAATTATACCTCAATTAAAAAAAAGTGGAGGGGACACTACTAATCAGTTTTTGTCTAGGTGCACTGTTATTATTGGAAATACTGTGATTTAATAGAATACCACATAGGGTCTGATACAAATCCATTTCAAAACATTTGGTGGAAGGAACACATTTTATTTGAGTCTGATTTAATCAAAAGACAGAACCAATGAAAGGCAGTAGGTAACAGTTTCATGTTCACCCAGGGCATTAATTTTTTATTGGGCTGAATTTCTAACTTTAGAATTTTGTGAAGATTTTTCTTTTTGGTCACTTCTTCCTCAGCTTATAGTATCAGGAAGTAAGTTAGTGTCTGTGCTGATTTCATCATCTCCAATTCATCCTTAGATTTTGTCCCCCCCACCCCCAAAGGATTGGAATATGTTCTAATCTGACCATGTAAAAACAAAGCATTTGAGTCTTGTATTTCAGATCTATATTCGGGTGTGCTCCTTTGGGATTCATAGTAGGATCGAAGGACAGCTCTTCCACCAAACTTGCCAGCTCAATCCATAGTCATGGTCCTTCAGCAAAGCTCAAAGTTTCTTAAAGACCCACAGTCTGCTCCTCCTGTCTGGCATAGTTCAAAATTAAAGCATCAAGAATCAGAGTGGGAGAAAAAAATGAATAGCAGTACAGAGAGATGGAGAAAAGGACTCCATTTCCAGGGGTACCTCATAAAATAGAAGTGCAGGGCTTCCCTTTATTCATGGGCACACCATCTCATTCAGCAAAGGCAGCTGCCAGCAGCAGGATTTAGGGGCATCAGGAAGCTCTGTGTAGCCCAAAGTTTACCAATTATAACTTCTTTGGATTAATAATTCTCTTTTAAATGATAGTCACATAATAAGATGTCTTAATCTCATGACTTCATTTTTAAAACCAAATGAAATCAGCTGGTGGATCACTGGAGATTTTGGTTGTGGGTAAAGAGCAGCAAGAAGAAAGAGAGGGGCAGATGGGTACAGGAGGCCATGGGGGGTAGAACTGCAAGACCTTTAGGAGAGAAAGCCCACTGAAAAAGAGATACAGAAAGGAAGTTAGCAAGAATAAAAGCCAAGATTTACCTAATTAGAAATATGGCCTAAAAAAAAAAAAAAAAAGAAATATGGCCTAAAACAACAACAAAAACAACAGTCCCTCCCTGATATTTAAAGGAAAATGTGACCATTAGGTTTGGTATAAAGACCCACTTACATGAAGCTCTTAATAAATTTTAAGCAAAAATCTAAAAGGTGCAGATAGTGGTAAAAAAAACAAACAAGCAACACAACTTTCTTCAAGTATGGTGATTTGAAATAAGAGAATACCCATAGTTTTCTGGAAGTCCAGATCAATGCTGCTCACCTGTCAGTATTTCCAGCAGCCCTGGGGGTGTGCATTCCCACATCAGCTTGATTGAAAGAACCTGCAGCTGTGTGACTAGGGGGTAAACTATAGGACTGCGCTGAACCTTTATTTAGGCTCATCAAGAGCCTTTCGGATTTCTAAAATTAAGAGGCTAGGAGGTGCCCAATTAATGTCATTATGTCTAGTCCTTGGAGCACTGGAAACAAAAGCTATTTGTGTATCTAGAAAGAGAACAAATTATGTAGCCCATGAACTGAAAAAGGTACCAGTGATTTTTAAAGTTTGAGAGAGTCTTAAAGAAAGTCACTTATATGTTTTCTGGCACCTGAGTGGCTCAGTCGGTAAAGCATGGGGATCTTCGGCTCTGGTTGCAATGTTGAGGTGGTGGGGTTGAGCCCCTGCTTTGGGATCTACACTCAGCACAGAGTCTGCTTGAGATTCTCTCTGTCCCTCCCTCTGCTCACACTCTTTCCCTGTCTCTAAGTAAATAAAATAAATCTTAAAAAAAAAGAAAAAATCATTTATTTGGTTCAAATGGACATCTAAATATCAACTGTATCTTAAAGACCAAGGGGAGCTCCAAAGCTACCACATTCCTTGTCTAGTCTGAAAAGAGTTGTACTCAAGGGGATTCCAATGCATAATTTTATCATTTAAAAAGCTTTTTAGGCTAATGAAAGGACTTTGGCTCATACTTTTCTTGTCAGATTCTATGTTCCTTGCTGTTCTCACAACTCTACTTTTAAGACTGCGAATGAATACAGAGTCCCAATTTTCAAGAACTATGGAAATAATGCTGAAATTTGACTATAGATTCAAATAAATCTTGGTGAAACACTTTGTAAAAGACTTGATAATATAATGTACCACGTAAGAAAAAAAATGATGAAACTTTTCATTTTCAGAATAGATTTTTTTCTGCAACATTGTCATATCAAAGGAATTTATTTTTTTATGTGAAAGAATAAAAACAAAACAAAAAAAACTAAGTATTCCTCTCTTAGTTGTATCACTGATCTTTACCGTTAAGTTGGAATTTCTGGAGTTCTTACAGAAGAACTGGAACTCTTTTTAGTTCAGAAAAGAGACAATGAAAGATAATTATACCTTACTATGAAAATGGCTAATGCAGGCAAGGTATTTTTTATGAGTACATTTCTATTCCTAGGATGAGATACATGTAGGATGAGCCTTTGGATGAGTTTATAAAAATGTGAGTTACAGAGACATATACTGGGAGCCAAAACTCCATATCATGGAGACATTTCTCTATTAAGAGGCATGATATCAGATAACAATAGCATTATCACAACTGACAACAAACTTACATGTATCCATATTTAATCTCACCATGATAATAAGTTAGTAGGGGAAAAAAAAGATCCTCTTTCCACATAAAGAATTTCATCTGCACACATCATTAGACTTAGTCATTTTTAATGAGAAATGGATATAAAAATATTTTACACACTTTTAACTACTTTTAACCAGCTTGGGTGTATATATTCATGCACCTCCTATACATTATTTATGGTAAAAGTGATTTACACAAGTTTTATCCTAGGATCAAACTGACAGAATGACAAGCAGCTTCCCTAATCCCCAATCAGAGCTATATACTAAGATGGGGAATTGTTATGTAATGCATGATGCCCTCCCCAAATTTGGAAGAAAACAAAGGGCAAACATGCAGCCTAGATTGAAAGATGTAGGGGCTTTCTCCAAACTAGCCACTCTCATCAGCACCAAAGATTACTTATGAATACCCGGAAGTCACAGGAAGGGTCAGAATGCTCACTGTGTCTCTCAGGGGAAAATGTGAAAGTGTAGGGGAGAATAGTCACCCAGACCCAATGGCATCAGGAACAAATAATGGGGGAAAAAAAAAAAGAAGGGAAAGGCATCATTTAAGAAGGAAATTATTTTACCTGTAAAATTCTTAGAAAGCCAAACAACAACAAAATCAGAAAGCAAGTCATCTCAGTGCCAAAAAGAAAAAAGTGTGCTATGCATATTCCTGTTAAAACTGCCATGTAGATAAAAGCCATACATTTGGAACTTAGCTTCCAGTTAGGATTTGAGAAGGTGGTGCTGGCATTATCAGGTGGGAGGCAAGGGACCATGCGTCCCATTTATCATTTATTTAGTAATCCCATATGTAGTACTTACTATGTACCAAGAACTACTTTAAGTGCTTTGCAAATATGAACTCATTTAATATAAAAATGGCAAACCTATGAGTGGGCTACCATTATCTTGCATATTTTACAGGTGAGGAAACAGAGACCCAGAGATATATCAAGCTCTACAAGATCACAAGCTAGTGAGCAGCACAGACAAAATTTGAAATTAGACACTGTGGCTTCATTGTTCATGGTCTTTCCTGCCGTGCCATTTCTACCGAGTTACTTGATAAAATGTGCCAGAATAGCTTTGCTTGTTCCTTTAAGAATAAAGAAATGGGGGCAGCCCTGGTGGCTCAGCGGTTTAGAGCTGCCTTCAAGCCTAGGGCGCAATCCTGGAGACTCCTTGCATGGAGCCTGATTCTCCCTCTGCCTGTGTCTCTGCCTCTCTGTCTCTCATGAATAAATAAATAATCTTAAAAAAAAAAAAAGAATAAAGAAATGAGGGGCACCTGGGAGGCTCAGCAGTTGAGTGTCTGCCTTTGACTCAGGGTGTAACCCTGGGGTCCTGGGATCAAGTCCCACATTGGACTCCTTGCAGGGAGTCGGCTTCTCTCTCTGCCTATGTCTCTGCCTTTCTCTGTGTCTCTCAATGAATAAATAAAGATTAAAAAAAAAAGAAAGAAATGAAAAGCTAATGGAGAATTATTTTAAATAACTCTTCTTGCTTTGTTATCAGAAGACACCCAGACCCACACACAGCTAGTAGATTAACGGCAGGAGTTTACACAGCTAGAAAATATGATAAATCTAGGATTTGTATCTAGTGAGTTAGGTTGTTTTTTATAATGCAGACTTAACTGATTTCATTGCCTTAAAAACAAAAATATTCCACATGAGAAAATAAATTACTTTCTTAAAATAGAAAAGCCATCTAGTGTAAAAGATTTTAAATATACGTCAAAATGAATCTGAGCAAAAGCAGTACAACACATAAACACATAGAAAAGTACTGACAGGGATCCCTGGGTGGCTCAGCGGTTTAGCGCCTGCCTTTGGCCCAGGGTGCGATCCTGGAGTCCCTGGATCGAGTCCCGCGTCGGCCTTCCGGCATGGAGCCTGCTTCTCCTTCCTCCTGTGTCTCTGCCATTCTCTCTCTCTCTCTCTATCATAAATAAATAAATCTTAAAAAAAAAAGAAAAGTACTGACAAATTTCAAAATAACGGATGTAAATTTACTAAATATTAGCAAATCAAATCTAGCTATACATTGAAATAATATGGCTCAGACATAGAAGGCTTATTTAAGGGGCAAATGCAGAGCTCAGTTAAAAAATTGAGAGTTAAGGGAAAAAAAACAATTCAAAAGATGCTCTGTCCCCACAAAACTAATGAAGTTCATATTTTGGGGAGGGAGGACATTTAACAACATAGGAATAGGGCATAACTCTCTCCATTACATATATCTATCAAAGGATTTTCGAGAAATAGAAATATTTTCTACCAAATCGAAATACAAGGAAATACAAACTAAATACAAACTCAAACCCAAAGTAAATGGTATTTTTCATCTACCAGCTGACAAAATTTTAAAAATTGGATAATATAAAATTTCAGAGAAGATGTTAAACAACCGAAACACTCACCCACTGCAGCTGGAGATGGAAAATGGAACATAACCACTGTGAAAAACATTTTTGGCATCACTTAGCAGCGTTGAACAAACTTTCAATGTAGTGGTTGTCTAAGTGGTGCATGTAAGAATCACGTGTTGATATTTAAAGCGACTACTGCAGCCTGGCTCTACCTCCAGCCAGTCTGATTTGATATGGAGTGTTGAGAGTTTTAGAACCTCACCAGGTGATTCTAAAGTGCAATAATGTTTGGGAACCTTGACCAGTCTCTATAATTCACAACCTGCACCACAGAGTACGTGACTTAGAGAATCTCTTACACATGTGTACCGCGATGATTATAAGAAAGTTAAAAGTAGCAACTGTCATGATAGCGGTATAATTAAAACAATCAGAATGCACATCAATCTAGAGTGAATAAATCATAGTGGAATAAGTGGCCAACAGGACTGGCCCATTATAATAATAATAATATTCTGTTCTGAATAAAACAGAAAAAAATAAAACGGTGGACATTAATAGCATTGATTCTAAGAAGCCTAATATTGAGGGAAGGAAGTATGTCTCAGAAGATAAATATTATTCAGATATATGATGTCTGTAATACACAACACTTGATAGTGTTTTAATTAGAGATGCATAATTGGATAATGAAGAAGATAAAAAAAAGTAGGGAGTAATGGGTATAGATTTCAAGATGGTTGATTTGAGGAGGAAGTGAAATAAAAAATGAGCAGGAAATAGATCCTGGAAGCTGCACTTAATGTTGTATGCCTTGATTCAGTTGTTGGTATGCAGCAGTTTATTGTTCTTTACCTCTATTTAATGTTTAATACACTTTTATGCACTAGTTATTTTCATAATAATTTTAAAATAAATTATTGTGGAGATTTTGTACAGAAGAGTGGATAATAGATGAATCATGTAGTAACCATCACTCAGGCTATTGAGAGGAGAGTATACAGGTGGAATGTCAAGTGTGAATACAAATAATAGAGTACTGTGGCAAAGGTCTTGATAAAGGGTTGTAGAGTTAAGAGTATGCAACTGCAGTGAGGTCTAAGTCATAGATGGATAAGGGAGACCTCAGGATTTAGTGATTCAGAAAATGAAGCAGATCACAATGGGCAGGATAGGGAGTAAGAGTAGAAGGTCAGAGGAACCTCACAGGTTTTTATATTGAGCCACATGATGGACACAATTGTCATTTATTAAGGCAGGAAAGCATGCAGATAGAGAAAGATCTTCACCAATGAATGAGAAGGTCATGCTCCCGTGGACAAGTACAGTTAGCCTGGACTCCTCCACCAAGTTGGAGGTGTGAACAGGATGGATATAAAGGCTGGGTCTCAGGAGAAGCACTTAGATGCATTTTTGAGGCTCATCACTATATAGATCTTGCATGTATTTATGGCTAAAAAAGAGATTTCATAGGAAAATATAAAGTGAGAAGACATTCTGAGGAGGCAGGTATAGATGGTCTGGGCAAGGCACTGACAAAATATGCCTGAAAACTGAAATGACACAATGAGGTGTTCTGATGGTGGGGGAAACAAAAAGTACTGCCATGTATCAGCAGAAGTCGCTTTTACTAAGTTGATTTTAAAAAACTAAAACCTGTGTGATCCTACAGCTGATAGAAGTCAATGGCTTAAAAAAAAAGCTCTTCGCATTTTTTTTTAATAAAGAATGCTGTCACTACAATCTAAAGTGAAAATCTATAATTTTTTCAACAATGTATAAAACTAAGCATCTGCTACTTATTTACTAGTCAAGAATTTTAAGGAAATGAGAAAACATTAATTGCATAGAACTTTTATGAATCTTTCAGTTCCGACAAGTATCAACAGATACGTTTAACTTTACGGTATTTACTGGCACATTTTTCTTAAATTATAGAATTTTACAGAAAGCCCACAATTTGAGCGTACCTAGTCTGTCGCTGACATTGTGGAAGAATAAGCAGGATAGTCACAGTCATTTTTCTTTCAAACAAGAATCCACAAATATTTGAAAGCAAAACGGAGGTAGCCTGAAGAACCAGAGAAAATAAGTGGCAGTTAGCAATCTGAACCCCCAACTAATGTATATTATTTTGTGCCAGACATTCCTGCTTGAAAAATACAAAACTCTCTGCATATGAGTTTATTCCCATATTACAGTTGTGACCAACGAGGCTCATGTGGCTTCGATACCTTTCTGAAGGTCATAGACCTACACGAGACAACTTAGAATGAAATCCATGGTGATCTAACTATAAATTCATCACAAATTACAATGAGATAATGTTTCTGGAAGCAGGACTGGCCCAAATGTTCTTAAAATATAAAACTCCATTGCTTTCATAATTTTAATGTATTGCCCTAAACTCAGTTTTCCTTGTATACAGACTGCATTCTTAGTAAAATAATTTGTGTAGCTTATCCAAAAGCTGTCTACCACTTTATTCATAGAATGAGCATGAATTCCTTTGTGTAATATTTTGTATTATTCATTCATGATATTAGAGCTCACTTCTGTACAAACAATGAATCATGGATTTCAATTTTGAAACAATATTAATCATTAATGGGATCTAAATCTGTCTACTTTATGGGCATGCACAGATTTGTACAAGATAAAAATGTCACAAGAAGCAAAAATAAACAAAATAAATCTAATATTTCAGGAAAATGTGTTCTTTATTCTTTAGAAATTATATCAGGTTTTAATTATTATGATTATTTTTATAATCAATGCTAATTACAACTGCACAGAAGTTTATGTATTTATTTCCTAAATAATAGAACCCCATCTTCTTCCTAAGAACATTCAAGCCCCTTTCCCAATTGAGCCTGAGTTTTCCTTCATAATTTTCTCTTCCATTCCTCCCCTCCAGTTATTTTGTGCTCTACATATGCTGGACTCATCAGGAGTCCTTGAGGATTAACATGCTGTTAGGCCTTTGTTTCTTTTTGTGGCAGCAATCACTGCTCTGAACCACCTTATATCGAAATCCCTCCTCCTTTCTCTACCTCAATACCATTTTTGTCTACCAGACAAATTATTATATTTGTTCTTCCACGTCCAGCTCAAAAATGCAGTCTTTCTTGAAGCACCTTCTTCAAAGGTCCATGGCCCCAGTCTTCTTCTTAAATTACATACTGCTTGCTCAGTACTTATAAAGAAACATGTTCAAACTCAGCCATGAGGTAAGTTGAATTAATAACAGAATACCACTCTGCAACCAAGAGAATGACTATATTAAAAAAGAATATGTGTGTCAACTAAGGCTTGAAGTAGCTGGAAATTTTATGCACTGCTGTTGAAATGCAAATTGTTATACTCATTTTCAGAAGGCATCAGCAATATCTACTAAATCCAAACCAACACATACCCTGTGACCTGGCAATCGTGCTCCTGGGTATACATGCACAGAGAAATACAGTGTATGTAGCAAAGACACACATGAGTGAGGAGATTATAAAGCAAGAGCTAAGAATAGACCAGACTACCAAAGGCCTGTAGAGGTAGAATGGGTGAATACATGATGGTATATTCAGAAGATGAAATAATAATAATAATAATAATAATGGAATTAAAAACTTCTGCTATAAACCACAACATGATTTCTTGAGTAGTATTCTGTTGAGGATGGCAGGTAGGAGAGAGCACACGTATATGACATATACACAAAATTTAAAAATCAGCAAAATCCATCTTGGGCATTAGAAATTAGGATAGTGGGTAGCTTTGTGGAGATGAGAAAGAGGAAAGTAAAGACTGGGTGAAGGTCTGGGGGATGGTCTACAGTGCTGAAAATACTCCATTCCTTGATCCAGATGGTGTTTTTGTGGTTAAAATTCTTGAGCTATACAGCTATGATGTCTGCTCTGTCTATATATATCACACTTCCAAAAAAAGACTATTAAAATATGAAGCTATAAAGTGCTTGGCATTCTGTATCCCAGAGGAATATAGAATTGGCCTCCAGGATTTATATATAAGAGCTTTTTTAAAATTCTTTTAAATCAAGTAACTGGAAAAGACAATCACCCTAATGGTATAGATAAGTCAAATAGCACAGAGGGGAAAAATGAGTAGCTGCTGTATGGTGGCCTCTTTGTGTTCCGAACTATTATTTATTTCAAAGTTGTAGAAGTCAGTTTGCAACATCAAACAGCAGAGTTATTACAGTGGAAAAACATGTAGGTAGTATTCTTTTGGTATATTTCACTAAATTTCCATAGATTACACTCAGTTATGATGAAGTGAGCTATTGTTAGATGGAATTCAATTTTTTAAAGCACTAGTTTGTTACATTAAGGATGGAGTTGACCTGACAATATTTCATCTGCATGTTTACCTTTCTTGATGAAGCAAAGTCCACAACTCCAGCATGTGTATTTCTCACTTGTAATCTCTCCGTGGTAGAGAAATGAGCACTATGAATTCATAAAAACTACCATAAAACAGAACAAAAATTCAAGGGCTCAAATGTTAACAACACCAGCATGTATGGTCACATTAGCTTGAACTGTTCCACAATAGTTTACATTATCAGGGACTGATAATCAATGAGGAATAATTGTATTTTATTTCCCTTGAATGAGAGGCTGCCAATTTATATCATTTAACATGGGGAAGTACTGAAAAGAAATTGTTGTTAAACTTCCTATCAACCCTAGGATTTGATAAATGCAATGTGCACTAATACTTCCTTTTAACCTTTAGAGAATTACTTCTACGCTGAGAGCCCGTCTTACAGAGTGTATAACCTGCAATGCAGCATTTGCACTGAGGTAGAGATTTCCCCTCAATTTCATATGCTTGAAAGTCCTCACATAAGGGATGATGTAAGTTTTACATGGTTAGTAACTGAAACATTGAGAATCTAGCCTCAATTACAGGTAAGTCTTTTGTCTGCATGTTTTGTTTTCAAGTAGAAACCAAAAGCACACTAGGCATATTAGCGATGCCTTCCTCTTGGTCTTAACATTTGCATTAATCCCTAGAAATTTTGGATTTTTAATAAGCAACTTCAAAAATGTGTGTTTCTGGCAATCTTCTTATTGATGGGCAATGCATAATCCTCAAAACTGACAATTTCACAATAACGGCACGTGCAGTATGAGTGTTTCTATGGAGCCCTTGCAAAGTTGTTACTGGAAAGTAGAACCAGGTTGATTTAGCTGCTGAAGGCTTGGATTTCATTTTGTTACTGTGTCTGTTTTTAGTCTTCCAGAGTGTACATGATCCATATGTAAAGCAAGGGGAAGAAGGCCCGGCTGGCTACCTGCTGACTCGCAGGAGAACAACTGGGCTGTTCTCTATCACTGCCGTAACAAATCACCACATAACAAATGACCACAAACTTAGCATCCTAAAACAAAAATTCATCTCACAGCTCTGGAGAGCGGAAGTTGGATGGGTCTCACTGGATTTAAATCAAGGTGTTTGGCAAAGCTACATTCTTTCCTGGAAGTTCTAGGAAGAATCCTTTTTTCTTGTTTGTTGTTGTTTGACTTCTGGTGACTGCCTCCTATTCCTTGCCTTGTGGGCTTCCTTCCTCTGTCTTCCAAGTAATTTTGTAGTCATCTGATCCCATTTGTGTCGTCACAATTACTCTCTGACCACAGCTGGGAAAGGCTCTCTGATTCATCTGATTAGACTTGACCCACCCAGGGCCATCTCCCCATATCGATGTTTTCAACATTAATCCCATCTATAAAATCCCTTTTTTCAGATAAGGTAAAAGAGCCACTGGTGACAAAAAATAGGACCATTCTATGAGTATTCCTTTGCCTACTACAGCAAGAAAACATTCTAATGTGTTATTTTTAGGTCGAGTCTTTTTGAAGATGAATGAACAAAATCATTATGCAAATATTTAAAAATACTCAATGAAAACAGTATCTAGGGAATCACACTGGAAGTGTCTCAGGTGATGACCAGTCTTTTCTTTACTTGGTGTACAATAAACAACAGAACAACATGATTTGTATTATTATTTGGTAGGAGGGGAGACCCTGAGAGTCTCCATTGTTTCGTATACATTTACTGGTTGTGATTTGTTTGTTTGTTTCCCATGATCTAAGCTCTTTCATACATGTGGGTATTTCACAACAGGCAGACTTCTGACAGAAGGGTTTTGCACTTACTATTATGGACTGTAACTCCCTCTCTCTACCCTGGCAGCCAGCCTGGGTCCATATAATCTACACTCTGTCAGTCAGATGCAGTCATGCCTGGTGCCCGTTGACTGTGTTCACCAGCAGTGCCACTAGGCCCATGTGCCAACATTAATGCCCTCAGCTGTTTCCCGAAGCATGAGTTCAACATGGTTTCTGTAGCCCACTGCCCCTTGTTTGCTTGCTTTGTCTGCATTCTCTGAACAGGGTGTCTAGCTTTTATGTTGATTCCGTGAGCATCCTGATATCCTTAACATAAATTCCACCTCTGCTTACAATAGCCAAAATAGGGATCTGATATTTACAACCAAGAATGCCTAGCTGAGTCTATTTATCACTTTGAAATCCAAGGAAATAAATTACCTATTGGGGGAAAAAAAAAAAAAAAGACTTGGATCCACTGACATGCTTTTGCTGATCTCGAATATATATTCTATGATGTAAATAACCAAAAATCCGGTAAGGAAATTTTCTATAGTACAGAATGAGAACTGAAAAATAACTAGGATTTTGAGGTCATGTAAACATGATTTTTAAAAAGACAAAACCAAAAGTGTATATATTAAAACACCTTGCATAGTGGTGAATTTAATTAAAGGAAAGTATGTGTGCTGGTTTCACTTTCATATCTATTAATGAATTACCTACATCTGAAAGTCAGATTGCTATATTTGAGGCAGCCAGAAGAATGGAGTCACTGATAATCAGATTTTCTCAGCACAGTACTGCATAAGAAATTCACTTGGTGAGGGACTACATTCACACAATAGAATTTTAAATATTCTAGAAAGACATCATAGAAGGGTGCTCCTTTTGTTCACTTGCTCTGAGAAAGGCTTTTTTTTTTTTTACTCCCCCCACCTCATTCCTCTTAAATGTTTCCACATAGCTGACTATCTGAACTCATACTCACCACCACCCCAACTAAGGACTCTGATTCCCGGTTGCACCAGGCCTCTCGCTCTAAAATAAGGCGTTTTGAAGCAAAATGGTGAGAAAGGGGGCGGGGGTGGGGTAAAACACCATGTTTGGAACTATAAAATATAGCCAGTGTGGGAAAAGAACCTTCATTTTTGTGTTTACGTTGTTTATGCAAATGAGAAGCACATCTTGAGTTAGAGCCGTCAGCACTGGTCAAACCAACGCAGTTGCAAGTTTCTCCTCCAGGCTTTTCGATGTGGAGCCAAATGGTTGGAGCCAAATGACAGAATAACAGACTGTGAGTCAAAATGCAGTTCTGCTGTGTGGGTATGCCAACAAATGAAGTGCTGGAAGGGAACAGACGTGCAAGGGTGGAGAGGAGTCAAATTAGAAAGACGGAGAGGGTTATCTGTTCAATGCGGTGGCACACCGGAGCTCCAGCAAGGACAGGTGCCTATGTGAGAGCAGAGAGCACAAGGGGGTTTGTTTTAAAATGGGGGAGGAATTAATATTTAAACAGAGATGGAATGGACAATAATCTGAAAAGCACAGACTTGAGAATTAAATGTTTAAAGGAGCATTCTATTTAAAAGGTGGGAAGGAGGCAATTGACCACTGTGTGGTCAATAGTATGAATAGAAGTTGGCTTGTTTTCAATGGGTATTGCTATTAATGTTTGATCATTAACCCATTTAAAAGGGGGTCATTTTCTACATCACAGTACAATGGCTTTCAAGCTGTCACCAGGCCACTTAATGGAAAGCAAGTTTCATTAGACCAGATATCCAACCAGACAGTTGATAGTCTGAATTGAAATACAGAATGAGAAGGGTAACCTGGCTTTATAAAGATTTTTTTTTAATTTTTTATTTATTTATGATAGTTACGGAGAGAGAGAGAGGCAGAGACATAGGCAGAGGGAGAAGCAGGCTCCATGCACCAGGAGCCTGATGTGGGATTCGATCCCAGGTCTCCAGGATCGCTCCCTGGGCCAAAGGCAGGCGCCAAACCGCTGCGCCACCCAGGGATCCCGTAACCTGGCTTTAAAAAAATAGTTTTGCCTATATAATTATATAAGTTTAATGACACAGCAGTACCTCTCAGAGACATCATCTCTGTAAAGTCTCTGAAAACTCAGAATGCCCCCAAGTTTCTTCTTAAAGAACCAACAAAAATGGATCAGTTTGGTGCCTAGTTTCTATGTCTAATGAAAACAATTATTTATGTCTTTCTTCTGTTAGGAACAATTATATTTTAGTATGCTTGCATCCATAACCACCTCAAATAGTTATTGATGACTAGCGTTTTAGTAGGGCTAGACTTAGTTGTCTTTCTTTTTAAAGATGTTACTCAATTTCTTTTTAGTACTGAAAGATTCCATCAGTGAATTCCATACCAATATTGCTAGGTTATCATGGCTATGGAGATAATGACTTAAAGCTGCTCTTGACTGCATATCAGGTGAGACTTTGATGGAAATGTGACTGGGTCCAATACTTTCCTCTGCTTATGGATTGAGTCGCTCCCTATAGATCTGTGCCCCTTAAAACCAGTTCTAAGGGATCCCTGGGTGGCGCAGCGGTTTGGCGCCTGCCTTTGGCCCAGGGCGCGATCCTGGAGACCCAGGATCGAGTCCACGTCGGGCTCCCGGTGCATGGAGCCTGCTTCCCCCTCTGCCTGTGTCTCTGCCTCTCTCTCTCTCTGTGACTATCATTAATAAAAAATAAAAAAATAAAAATCTTTAAAAAAAAAAAAAAAAAACAGTTCTGAAAAGTGTGTCCAGGCTTCTCCTCCATGTCTTTTGGCACAACAATTCATAAGACAGCATTTGACTCTTCTCAAAATAAGTCAAGACAATGTACTCTGTTGGAGTTCGGTGTACTTAAAAAGTGGAGCAAAGGTATACTTTCCAAAAGTGATTCTTTATTCTTAAGCTTGTAGACTTCCAATTAGGTGTAGGATCACTTTTCTTGAGGTTTCACCTCAGTGGAAGGGTGTACACTCTGATTTCCTGAAAATATGTAATTCAGTGTTAAAGTACCTAATGACTAAAAAATCATCAAAATGAACCTATGATCCACATACAAGCTTACATGTGACTTATCACCTCGATACCCCCATTGTGACACAAATGCCTGTAAATAAAAGAACCTTTATTCCTAACCAAGCCATTCAGCTACATTATTTGGACTTTTTGGGTTACACACTGCCCTTTTATTATTGCCTGGCTAAACGAGAATTCGGATTTTTTATTATGCCACCATTCCTTGAGTATTTTACTAGATATTGACGAGCTGAAAGGTGCTGGTATGCTTTTGTTTTTAACCATTGTTCTCTATTTCTTTTTTAACTCTATATGCCCCAAATGAAAGGACTTCAAAACACTGATGCTACATGATCTTGTTGTTTTTCTACCCTAATATCTAATTCACTCCAAGTTGATGAAATCTCTATTTAGGCAAACTAAGATGAATACAAAGATCTCTGAGTTTGATTTTAACATTAGGAAAAGAAATGTCCCAATTTTTAATTGATACCTGCAATAGTGAGATAATATATTGCTAAATAGGCATGCAATTTCCTTGTCAGAAAGACCCTATCTTAGTAAGAGATCCAAGATTTTATTTATAATAAAATAACATGCAAATGCCCACGCTAAGGAGAGAGAAAGAGGCAATCTCACAGCAAGGGAAACTGTCGGCATATTTGAGTTCTAATTAAGAAAGGAAGCCTGGAGCTGGAGAGCTAGCTAAGCCAGGTGGGAGTGTGAGTGGCATCAAGCCCACACAGCACATTTCTATGCAAAGAATATGGCAACTGTTGTCTGTCTTGTTCCAATTACCATATATCAAATAAAGGGCTAGACTCTATGGTGAGATGCAGAAGAATGTAAAGAAGGCCTGCTTACCTTTTTCAAAATATGATTACATTTGTCAGAAGGTGAACCTGACCTGAAATCCAGTGTTTTGTTTTGTTTTGTTTTTTTAATTAAAAGAAAAAATTTCACCAAGTCAGTCCATCTCAGAAGTGCCAAACCCAATGGTAATTCCACGTCTACATTCACAAACAGGGCAGGCTTTGCCAATGAAACAGATGCTATCCTTGGAAGTCCTTTCTCCTTTTGTTGGGTAGCATCTGAGCTTTCTTCACTACCCAATGATGACAAATAAAAGACAATAGTGTATTTGTAGTTCCATGAATATTTAAATCAGGAAGGTATGTACAAGAAAAATGTGCATGGAAACACACACCTGCACTCTCAAGGACTGTACACACATTATAAAACTAGGAGGCACATGGGTTTTTCTTATATTTCACAAAGGCATACTCACTGGATTGAGTGGCTGGACACAGCAGTATCATTACATCATCTTTACCTCATGTTCTTAAAGATAATGCCTCTTTGAATCTTATTACGTGACATGGATAGAGAGTTTGATAGTTACTCATTTAAGTTAGACCCAGGACCATGTATCCTGAAACGCAAGTCATATCTTCACAGCTTGTATTCTATAAATGGACATACTTTCTATAAGGTTGATTTTGAATGTTCCTTCTATGATAGATTTAGAAGGATTTACTTCTCCTTGACCTCTTATAAAAAATTAATAGAAAGAAGGGAAAATGTTTCATCATCCCAAATATGTCTACATGTGTATATGTATCAATGTACATGCTCATGTGAGGGAAAAGTGTAAGAATTCTGCTTGCCCATAACCATGAATTCAGAGGACCATCTACAAAATGAATAGAATCATATGTGTGTTGTTGTGTTTGTGGGCACAATTGTTCATAATAATATTAAGTGTTGAAAATAAAATAAAAATATCAATAACAGCAAATTATTGGAGGAAAATGGACATAAATATCAAACGATGGGACACCTGGGTGGTTCAGTCAGTTAAGCATCTGCCTTCAGCTCAGGTCATGATCCCATAGTCCTGAGACTGAACCCCACATTGGGCTTCCTGCTCAAAGGGAAGTCTGCTTTTCCCTCTCCCTCTCCCTCACTTCTTGTGCATTCTCTCTCTCTCTCTCACACATACACACACTCTCTCTCTCTCTCTCTCTGAAATAAATAAATAAAAATCTAAAAAAAATACCAAACGAAAAACTAAGAAATTAAAATAATTGTTTCTGGAAAGTGAGAATTGGAAATGGGGAGGGAACAGCTTTTTTTTTTTTTTTTTAAAGATTATTTATTTAAGCGAGAGAGAGAGAGAGAGCACATAAGCAGGTATAGGGAGAGGGAAAATCCTCAAGCAGAGTCACCACAGCATGGAGCCTGATATGGGGTTCAATCCCAGGACCCTGAGATCATGACCTGAGCAGAAATAAAGAGTTGGATGCTTAACTGACTAAGCTACCCAGGCACCCCACAGGTGGGAACAGCTTAAATATGAAAACATGAATTAAAATCAAATTTGAAATTCAGTTAAAGTTAAGAATGAAAGGAAATACCACCAAGTGGAAATAGGTAAAAAGATGAATATACATCCATAAAATGCAAAGCCATTAAAATGAATGAAGTACATCTAGGTTCTGAATTTAAAGATACTCCAGATATGTTATTAATTCAAAAAATTATAATGCATGCAAAGTACATTGTAAGCTTTGAGGCAATGAACAGATACAGGCTGGATTCTCCCAGCCTTATGTACTATGAGGGATGACATAAAATACACACATATAATATTTCAAATGGTCATCACTTCTATATAGAGAGGAAAACAAAACAAAATAAAGGTTACATGGTATACATGATGGTGTAGGGGCAGCAGTGGGTGTTGCCTTTCCGGAGTCTTCTCTGATAATATTGTATATAAGCAGAGATTCAAAGGAAGGGAGGGAGCAAGTCGTATAAGTATGTGGTGTTATAGAACTGTACATATCAGCAGAGTGTGAAACTTGAGGAAAAAACCTGAGAGAGAGATTGGGGGTATAATTTATTTGAAAACTATTTTTCTCCTGGACTTTGCTCCACTAGTGAAGGAATGATACATAAAAATAAGAAGGATATTATTATTACTAATTCTACTACTAACATGAATACTATTATTAGAAACAATGGTTAACATTGCTTAAATGATCACGTGTCAATCAATCGTGTTTAGAGTATCTTAGCTCAGGCTGTCATAACAAAATGCCACAGACTGGGTGACTTAGGCAGCAGGAATTTTTCTTTCATGGTTTGAGAGTCTGGAAGTCTGAGAACAGGGTGCCAGAGTGGCTGGGTTCTGCTGAGAGCTCTTTTCCTGGCTTGTGTGGATGGCCAACTTCTTATTTTTCCCTCTAATGGCTTGGGGAGGAAGGTGAGGGAGGAGGAGAGAAAGAGAGAGTTGGAGAGACAGAGAGAGAGCATGCACAGGACCTCTAGCTTCTCTTATATGGGCACTAGTACCGTCTATCCTGAAGCTCCTTCCCTCCAGACTTTATTTAAACCTAACATTTTGCCAAAGGCCCCATCTCTAAATACCATCACACGGGTGGTAAGGCTTCAACATATGAATTTTGAGAGGATGCAATTCAGTCCATAGCATAGAACTTTACACAGATTAACTTATTTACTAGTTGACATCATCAAAGTAATCAACTAAGTTACATAATTGAGTTACATCATTGAGTTAGGTAGTCATCCTCTTAGTTAAAATCAAATACAGAACAAGACTTTTCCAAATTCCAAATTCCTTCTTGCATCTTCTGAGATGTAAAAATATAACTAGCATCTGTGACAAATCAACAGATGCTATTTTCTTTTAACAGAATTAAATGATCATCTATAAATAAATTCAATTTTATTATTTTCAAGTATATATGATACATAAACCATGCTAAGGAGCATTGCTTAGACCTTTGGGATAATCTGACACATATTTTGTATACACATAGTGAAAATGATTAAAATAAATGTGCATATAATGTATTCAAATTCACAAATATACATACAACATCCATATTTATGTAAGTCTTAAATCTTACATAGAGTAAGATTACACTGGACACTAACGTGTAAGAATCGCCTCAAAATTTAGCATCCTAAAGAAATGAAGCATCCATTATTTGACTCAGTTTATGAGGCTGAGGCATCAAGATGGAGATTATGTGAGGGGCTGACTCAAGAACTCTCACAAGGTTGTTGTCAAACAGTAGGTCTGAGCTGTGGTCCCAACACTTCAGAGCTTTGCTTCCAAGCTCAGTCACGTGACTGCGAGCCAGATGCTTCATCTCCTTGCCATGGGGATCTCTCCTGAGTTGTGTTCTGAGGAAGAGAAGGAGAGGGTCTGCACTGAAGAGGGAAGCCACTCTCTATTTATAACCTGATCTCAGATGTAGCATTCTATTATTTCTGCCATTCCTACTTAATAAAAATAAGTCACTAAGTACACTGCACACTTAAGGATGGAGAAATGAAGCTCCATCTCTTAAAGAGAAAAGTATAAAAGAATTTATCTTAAAAACCACCTCCAAGAACACCTCATCCTCAACCCACTTTTATTTTAAGCACCAGAAATAGAAAGTGCACTATTAGTGTACATAGTTTGGTTTCATAAATGTTCTAATTCATAAAAATATCTATAATATTTAAATTGAGGATGATACAGTAGAAAGTACATGGCCTTTTTAATTAAGAATATCTGGAACTGGATATCAACACTTCCACTTATTAAATAGAACCATGGGCAAACTACCTACTTCAGTTTTTTACTTCTGTGAATCCAAGGCAATAGTAACACTCATGAAAATTAAGTATGTTTATGTATGTAAAGAAATTAAAATGGTGACTAACAGAAAAACTTCGATAAATATTAGCTACTACATTTAAAGCTTTTTAAAATGTATGAATGCCTTTATATTCATATCCCTTAAAATGATTTTATTATGATGATCTGTAATGAAATAAGTAATAAAGGATTCATTACAATAAGTAATAAAGGATTCATACTGAGAGTTTCCTTAAAGAACAAATCCATATTTGTACGTTCAGAAGTGGCAGTAAAACTGCATTAGTGATTTTAGCTGACAAGAGCATTGAGATGCACAGTTCGGCAGGAAATGTGCCATATGCCATGTACACCTGGACGCTGTGTGGCTGCCCCTTAATCACGCTCTTAATGTCCTCATAGTACCCGAGTATTGGAAGACATATGGTATTTTCTCTCCTTAGTGGTGCTTTTCCACCCTACACTCAGTTGACAGTTATTTACTATTAATCTTCCACCAGCTGTAAATATGAAGATGTAAATAGAAAACTTTTCTCTACAGAAGAACTCTTACTCTTGGGCATTTTACAGGCTCTGGCTTGATGGGCATCAATTTGTGTCAGAAATCCCATACTTGTGCTTTGTATCTCCTTCTAATTAAAAATAGAGTCTTTTGGTATGAATGCAATTGAAATAAAAAGAAGAAAGATATTTAGTTCCTTAGTTTCTGTCCGTGCTACCTCATAATACAAAGCTCTCTCCCGAGTCTTTGGATTAAAAGAAGTGCTGAAGTTGAACAAATGTGAACAAATATTCTTTGACAAATTTTCCAGAGTGCATAAATTAATGGGAATCAAAAAAATTACTGTCCTCTTACTTGAAAAAAGAACCCTGAGGAAATTTTAGACAAGGTCAGACTTTGCTTGAACCTCAGCCCTCACCTCATTAGAAGCAGGCTGTGAGGAGAAGGGAAAGCAGAGACGCCATGTTGCTTCTGCGGTCACAGGAATAACAAGTGACAAATGCTGCATCTTTCTTAATTTACTGCCTGGGTAAAACGTGCTATTTCCAACATTTAGCTTGGAGTCTAATGCCAGTGGGATTAGTCTAACAAACAAAACACTGGTTCTAACTAAGAATTGCTTCTGGGAATAATACTAGCAAGGGATCCTAGTTCACACCAGTTGCAAATGTGAACAAGGAAGACTGAGAAACCTAAAGGAGGACCCACGAGCTAGAGATTTTGATGCTTGAATGTCCTGCAGTGGGACGTGGTGTGGCTGCAGCAAGAACACAGCACCCACTGCTGGGTATTGAAGCAATGGCTGGGGACATGCCATGGGGACACTAAGAGACCACACCTCTCAACAGCCTTCCACCACCATAGTGTAAAGCAAAAACAAAACCAATGGAGGAGGAAGAGAAAGCCTTCCCTTCCTCCTCCAGCTCTGTGATTTCCCCAGAGGAACTCCCTCAGCCAGACATTTAGAAGGAGCCAGCAGGCTGAATCCAGGTCTTGTATCACAAAATAGGACCAAGAAGGGGGTATTTAGAGCTAAGAAGTGATAAATAACTGGCAAATCAAGGATCTCCAGAAATGAGTTGTTCTACTTGACAGAACCGTTTTATTCCTGTTGCATCTTATCTTTGGTATCCGTACTGTTAGAATATTTTGTTGTCCCTTAATTCTTTTTGTTTTACCAATGTAGTACTTTATAATCCCTTAAGCCTTTACTGCCCATTTCTTTCTATATTAAATTTTATTGAATGAAATACCTTAAAAACCTATTCTAAATCCCATGCTCCTAAAACAGAGCACACTAAACCCAAAGCCCATAATCGTCAATGATGCAGAGCCACCCCATCACATTAATAAAATGTAAGGTATTCTCAAGAACAATTAGCCACTCAGAGAAGAGATTTTGGAAACTAGAATGTTGGTCAGCATATTTATAGAGCCTTACTCATCTGCCTGAAACTGTCCTAGATGCTGGGAAGTGGTGGGTGAAAAAGATAAATTAAGTCTATGCCCTTAAGAGCCTCATCCTAGTAAATAAAATAATTTTTCATGATGTTAAGTACTGTACTGAAGTTCCAATCGAGAACAAGTTAGGAAGGAAGATAGAGAACAGGTAGGTTCATGAGATTCAGAAAGGTGTTAGACATCAGAAAAATGAAATTTGAATTTTAGGCTGCATATAAAAGAAGGAAGTTAAAAATTAAATACACGTATATTAAAAGATATTTTTAAAAAGGCTAATTAATGTGTATATCTGTAGCCTGGCCCAGAATGATGACATGAGGAAAGGTGCCTGGTATCTAGAAGCATTTTGTTTTGGAGTTTCAGGGAAAAAAAAAAAAAAAAAAGAAGTCGTGACTTATATCCTTCCCACAGCCTTGCTCACCAGATTGTACACTCCATAAAAGCAGAGAACATGTCTGTTTGTGCCACGTAACCATCACTGACCGAGAGTCAGCATTCAACAAATATTTTTTGAATGACTAAATAAGTAGGTGAATTATGTATACTCTGTGAGTTTGTGTATGTGTCTGCATGTCAGCATCTCTCTGGAAAAGGTGTGGATGTTTTTATGATGAGTATTTTTTAAGATAATGGTTCTGTTTCCTAATTTTAAAAGGGACAGAAATCTGACTCTTGCATCTTCAGTTCATGACACTTAACTCTCCCTCAGAAAAGAAAAAAAAAAAAAAAAGGATTGCTCTGAGACCTCTTTTCCATTATATTTCCTAATTATTGTTTTCATTTAACTGAATTTAAAAGTTTAGTAACCTAGAACTGCTACCCATTTAAAGAATTTTAAGAATAATTGTTTTTGAAATGCAACATATGCCATTTTCATAAATTTAAGAGTCCCAGACTGATAATTGACTAAATTAATTTCTGTCTCTATTAATCAGACACTAAATGTATTTTTATCTCTTCTCTGCCCCCCGGCCCTCATTCAAAGTGAGGGCCCATTAACTATAACAGCTGAGAATTTAAAACAAAGTCATAACTATTGTTTAAAATGCTGTGTATTACCATTAAATCAGAATTCTTAGAAAGAGAGAAAAAACATGGAAATTGTTTTGAAATACACAGCTTATATATACTTCATGAAGGGCAGTCATAAATTGGGGTATATCATTTTTATGCAGAATTTCCATTTGGCTGTTTTCCTTTTAATTCCTTAATTTTCTGCATCTCTTGGGACATAGAGGAAAAGGATGATTGGTGTGTGTTTGGGGGTTTGTTGCCTTGAAAGCTGAACTCTGATGCCTTGAAATAAATTTCCATGCCAGCACCTGCAATTGATTTGTACCAGTTAAAATATTAATAGAATGCAAATTAAAGCATTCATAAAGTTCTCTAGGACACTATTTGATGACTCTGCTAGATGTTTTAATTAAACATTATTAATTATGATTTGTATTGAATTATAGAAAACATGGAGTCCAGTCCTTGAGGGACAGATAGTGTATAATTTTCTCTAAAAATCAGCTCTACTCATTTTTTAAAATGTATTACTGAAAAACGTGCAAATTCTAATAAATCTAAAGGATTTTTAAAATAGTTTGAGGGTAACATTCTATCTATCTTTAAAATTAAAGTCAGTTTATATATTTAAATTATTAACCAAATGAGGTTATTCATTCTTGTCCTAGACATTTTCTGGGCAACTATTACATGTTAGTCACTGACTAAATGTCGGTTATAAAAAGTACATGCTCTGGAATAGCTCACAGCCTAGAAGGAAAGATAAATTTATGAAGAGTAGGTACATATCTTTTGCCTATATGTATGCACACACACACACACACACACACACACACACACAATGACATTGTAGAAGAGGAGGTGAGGTGTTACCAGACTGACAGCTTTGGAGACAAATGTAGTTTGTGGTTTTCCAATGTTTAACATGTATGCGCTGGCACGATAGAATAAACAAGGCTTCATTTTAGAATTCACCTGTGCTCCATGAGAAAACCATCCAGTGGTTCACAGAGCACCTGGACCACAGAACATTCTGAACACACTATTTGTTGAAAGAATGAATGAATGACGCCAGCAGCAAGCTCAACAAAAAAACATGAGTTGAGGCCTGTCGCCTTTGTGCTTGACTCTGCTTGTGTGTCATGGACAATCTTGGGAGTTGGTTGGGTTGCTGTGTTGATAGGAAGACTTTCAGAGACTAACATGTTGATCTTTCCCACGGTACCCTAAGAATCTGCACTCAAGAGTTGTAAGGGGAGAACTTTCCTTGAAAAGCATTCAGAGCCCTAGCCATTCGGGAAAAAAAATGAGAAGTTGGTTGTACAATAATTCAGGAGAATTTAAATAACTTTAAACCACAAAACTCGGGATCCCTGGGTGGCGCAGCGGTTTGGCGCCTGCCTTTGGCCCAGGGCGCGATCCTGGAGACCCGGGATCGAGTCCCACATCGGGCTCCCGGTGCATGGAGCCTGCTTCTCCCTCTGCCTGTGTCTCTGCCTCTCTCTCTCTCACTGTGTGCCTATCATAAATTAAAAAAAAAAAAAAAAAATGAAAAAAAAAAAATAAATAAACCACAAAACTCTCTGAGGAATTTAATATGATTATCTTTGGTGACCTGCCACTTCCATGAAATGAGGCTGGTGAGGAAAATGTGTAAGTGTGGGAGCGATAAAATGACACCCAATCAGCCGAGAAGAATGGAAGCCATGTACTATTTTTGATTGTACAGACAGTAATTTAAACCTTCTCAGCAGGAGGAAATTTTCCAAAGGTCAGATAATCCAATCATGTACATTGTTGGAAGCATTTGCCTGAAACATAATTCTCACTCAAATAGTATTTACTTCTTGAAGTGCAAGGTGTTCTTAGCTCTTTGGATTACTTTAGAGCTTTTGGTTTCATTCTAGATTTAAGTATAGTCTTTCCCTCCTTTCGGTCTAGAAGAGCTACAGAGAGCTCTGTCTGAAGCTAAGTACCAAGAGTACACATGAAGAGGCACCCAGGGGGCTCAGTGGCTTAAGCATCAAACTCTTGGTTTTGGCTCAGTACATGATCTCAGGGTCGTGGGATCAAGTTCCACTTCACGGGCTCCATGGTCAGTGGGGAGTCTATTTAAGATTCTAGGCCTCCACCCTCCCTTTTCCCCTGCCTCCCCCCCAACCCAAGTAAATAAATAAATAAAATATTTTTTTTAAGTGTATGTGTGAAGATTTCCAAAAAAGCAGATAATGAAGAGGAAGAGTTATAGAAGATCATTCTATAGGACATCTGTGGAAGCGTGTATGTGTATGGCTATAGATGAAGAGAAACCCACATGAGTATCTGAGAAGTGCAACACGCAGTTAATGAAGTACACTCAGACTGATGATTAAAAAAAGTTAATTCTTGCAAAATTCACAAGGAATTTTCATGCTTAGTTGTCTATATAAGCTTGAATTTGACCCAAGTGTGAAATACAGTTCATGCAGATATTATTTTCTTAAATCTTAATTTCAGCTTAACACCCTTCTTTTATTTTCTCAAAATAAAAAGTTCTAAGAATTAAGTGTGTTACTTAAAAGGGGAATTAACTGAACATTCTAACTTGTCCCTAAGGTAAAAGCAACATTTCAGTGTGCTTTTAACCTTCTTCAAATTGTTCATATGACACAAATTTGACTCTAAAAGCATCTACTATACTCATGCATATCCTAACAGCAAATGACAGTTATGGGTGAATAGAAATACACTCCAAGCTTGTTCAACCATGAAAATAAAATGAACTTTTAGGTTATCCTAAAAATGAATGTAAGCAATGCCAAATGTGGTTAAAAGTGATCTTTTGGGATGGTGAGGCATGAAAGATTTTGTGATAGTATAGACAATAAATTATCCTACAACTGGCTTACACTGAAATAAGCATCATTTTTCTCCTCCTTTCCTATTCAACGTATAGATTTTCCTAGTTGCCTACACTTATGATTATAATCATTTTACATCTCTAGATTAACTATCCTTTTTGCCACTGAAGCTGTGTGGTCCATTTTTTTTTTACCAACTAGTATGCCTGAGACATAATATTGAAGAGATAAATATTCACAAAGCTCATTCCTTGGCAAACAATTTATTAAATCAACAGCTTTTGCAAGCACAGGATTTTTTTTTTTTAAAGTATAGCTGCACTTATGTGACTTTAAGGCTAATTAAATTTTCCTCTCACTTACTGAGTTTGATTAAGCGCTATCTCCATTCATTCAGCAAAAAATCTAGTGAGTACGTATTCTTCACTAAGTGCTGCGGCCTCCAGCAGGCCAGGAAATAGCATTCTTCTTCCTTCATTCCAAACAAATTAAGAAATAAAGAAGTGCATGACATTGTGGCTAAAACATCAGCTATGTACTTGTAAAGGCTCTGTTGGAGATTGTGGTTTAGTGGGATAGCAGAAGGACAGTCAGCTAAACCCTCAAGTGAGACACTTACCCAGTAAGTGGCAGAGGAGGACACACTCAGTAAGTAGAATGTCCAAGTTCTGGGAACTCCTTGCTCCCTGGGGGACAATGAATGCAAGCACTATTTGGAGGATGCTGTTTAGTCTGTTTTTCCAATGGCCACTGCATAAAAGAGGAAAATGAAGGCAGATTTTGTAATGGAGCTCCCATCAGGCCTGCGAACAAAACTTACCCACTAAGTTTCATGCAAAAAGAGTAAGTAAGGATCCATCCTTTGTGCAAGAATCTCAGAGATTACGAGGAATGTGGTGTGGCCTATAAGAAAAAAGACCACTACTGCCTCAGAAAACAGGCTGGAGTTGCCTGGGCTAGTGGTATTGCAACTGTGCATTGCCTCACCTACGTTAAGTCAGAAAGGATGAGCAAATCTGGCTAGAGAGAGAATATTCTAGGCAAAAGAATATTCTCAACTAATCACAATGCGTATTAAATCACAATGTGTGGAGGATACTATATCCTTTATCATCAATGTTCTCCCATTGTCTGTCTGAATGGGGCATCATGCAATATATTCATAAGATTAGTAGTTGACACTCATTGAATGCTATGTGCTAAGCATTTGACTTAAGTAATATACGTGATCTCATTTACTCTTCCCAACAATGCTCTGATTACACTGAGGTTTATGTAGGCTAATTAGCTCTTGTAAGATCGCACAGATATTAAATGTTAGACATCAGAAAAAACTCATATCACCAAGAGGATGAACATAAAAATATTTCACAGAGCCTTGGAGATCAAACATGATTACATCTCTGCCTACATTTTTAGCTCTGTGTCTCTGTGGTCCAGTCTCACTGGCTTCCTTTCAGTTATCCAAATGTGTATAATCTTTCCTGTAAGTGCTGATGTAGGCAGGCCAGCTTTGAGAACCCCGAGGGGGTCCTGAGGGACCAGCCAAGAGGCTCCTTGGCTCTGAGCAGGTTACAAATCAAACGGGAGCCAGGAGGAAATGAGAACAGAGTTTATTGAGTAACGTAAGCAATGGAGTCTAGCAGACAGAGTGTCCAGGAGACTCGGAAAAGAAGTGAGTCTCTCCATCGCTTGGGGTCAGAGGTTTACATTGGAAAGGAGTTGAGGGTGTTTGTTTCCTCAGGAATCCAGGGTAGGGTTTGATCAAAGGTAAGTGTCAGGTGAACAATAGGTGTTACTCCATAAGTCACTGAAGGTGGGAGTATTGGCACCAGTGTCGATGGAGGTTGGTTCTAAGATGCTATCAGGTATATGGAGATCAAGAATGAGCCTCAGAGAATGATTAACTTTCTTGGCTCCCTCTTGACGTGGGAACATAGCTTCTTTGGTTTACTCAGATGCAAGGTGAAATACAGAATGGGGCGTGGTGGAGAAACAGCAGAGATGGAGCCTTTTTAAAAGTTTCCTGATCTCAATGCCTTGGACGTATGTACACATTGAAAGGAAACATCTGTACTTATTAATGAGTTACTTAAAATAAAAGTTCCTTTAAAAATTTTTTTTGATAGTTCTAAATTTATATCTTCAAAATAAATAGCAGGCACACTTAAACATTATCAAATGTATTTATGAACAACACAATATTTTTCTGAAATGAAGAAATCAGATTTCTCTTATATTTTTCAAAATTAAGATATTCTCAGTTTAAATTTAATTAATTTGGCATACTACGTAAATTTAGTCTCCAGGTTTGAACAAGATAATCTCTAATTGTAATACTAGAAGTTATTGAATGTATAGTCATGTACTTAGTATTGAGATCCTCTTGTTAAGACAAACATTCTTGGGGGCGCCTAAGTGGCTCAGTGGTTGAGCATCTGCCTTTGACTAAGGTTATGATCCCTGGGTCCTAAGATCGAGTCCCACATCAGGGTCCCCACAGGGAGCCTGCTTCTCCCTCTACCTATGTCTCTGCCTCTCTCTTTCTGTGTCTCTCATGAATAATAAATAAAAATCTAAAAAAAAAAAAAAGACATACCTTCTCATAGTTGACTCAAGAAAATCTTCTTGAGATTTTCATATCTTCATAAACAAATTCTACATTAAATTGAGCCTTTGCCCAACAATTGGACCAAACCTCAGGACTATTTAATATTTTGAAATTTTCATACCCTTTGTTTTCCACAAATATTACTAAGTAATTATTATATTTGAGTCACTGTAGTACAATCTAGGATTAGGAAGTGATAGATAAAGGAAAAAGAACATGAAAACATTTGGAGAAGGGCACCTGGGTGGCTCAGTGATTGAGCTCCCGCTTTTGGCTCAGGTCATGATCCTGGGGTCCAGGATCAAGTCCTGCATTGGTTCCTGCATGGAGCCTGCTTCTCCCTCTGCCTGTGTCTCTGCCTCTCTGTGTGTGTCTCTAATGAATAAATAAATAAAATCCTTAAAAAAAAAAAAGAAAAGAAAAGAAAGAGAGAGATCTGGATAGTAAGTTAGGAGAAAGGACTAAGGATGTTAGGAAAAGTTAAAAATGGTAGAACTGGTTTTTCAGTGAACAGCAGAGAAGTCAGAGAAGGAAAAGGAAAGGCATCCTGGGCAAGTTAAAATTCAGAGACAGGAGCTTAAATAATCCAATTCTGTGAGAGCAGACAGGAGGATGAAATCCTTCCCTGAAGGCTGCAGGAGACATTGATGATTTGGGAGGACGAGGCAGTGACATTTCCAAAGACTCTTGCGATCAACACGACATTTCTTAGAGCCAGAGCTGATAGAGGCAGTAGCTCTGTTTATCTCTTTTCCTGTATGAAGCATCTTTCTGCCATTTAGGAAACTATTTTCTGTCTCTCCAACCCCTTCTCAGGGAATGATCAGAAAGGTTTCTCCTTCAACACGGGAGGGATTTTTGTGCGGGTGGGGAGGTAGTGCGGTTGTGGGTCGTCGCCTCTAATGCAAACAGCCTGTCCCTCCTGTACTCCAGACATGATCAGACTTCCTGGACTTTGAAACTATTTTGAAAAAGAAATTCTCAGGGGCATCTGGGTGGCTCAGTGCTTGAGCATCTACCTTTGGCCCAGGTTGTGATCCTGGGTCCTGGGATTGAGTCCTGCATCAGGTTCCTGCAGGGAGCCTGCTTCTCCCTCTGCCTGTGTCTCTGCCTCTCTCTCTCTCTCTCTCTGTGTCTCTTATGAAGAAATAAATACAATCTTAAAAAAAGAAGAAGAAGAAAAAGGGGGGGCCCAGCTAATGATGTGATGGCCCTGCCAGCTTTCAACCTTACTTCCACCATCCTTTCCCTCCCTGTGCCACATTCCACATCCGAGGCTGCTCATCATCTCTTCCAGCCTCTCCTGCCCCTTCTCTGCCCTCTCTCCTCCTCTGACCCCTCTTGGTTTCCATCTCTAGACTTCTCCCTACCCTCCTCAGCAGTATTTTCACACTCTGCTAACTGGACCCACTTTTCAAGACTACTGAGGATTGTTTACTCTGTGAAATTCTCCTTGGTGTCCACATGTGATAAAATATCCCATAGCAATTTCTACACACTTTCCTCATTGCCCTTAAAATATTTTCACATACCGTTCTCTCCCACAAAAGCTTTTGACAGTCTTAAAAGTGGGGGATGTGTTATTCATCTCTATATGCTCAAAGACTAGTGCAATTCTTGGCATAAAACTCTTCTTTACATAAAAGCTTTTATAAATTGTTATTAAACACAACAGAAGAGAAAAATCTTTTCAGGATTCTTCCTGTTATTGTTTCTGACTGCCAAAATCCTTCCTTAATCCTCTTCTAAGTTGATAATTTGACAAGAAACCTTCATTTTCTTGTTATGTAACAACTACCTTCATTAATAATATAGCTACTGTTTTTTTTTTTTTTAATGGTGCTTTATAGTTGGTTTATCCATTGGCTTGTTTCTCTTTTACGTTGCTTAAGAAGAAAAATTGTTCATGTGTTCCAGAACGGTGTTCCAGAACGAATACAAACCTGGCATCTTTCTACTCTTGTGCTCCTTCCAATAGCTGTGACGATAGACTTGAATGTGGACCATAGTTTCCTCATCTACAAATCAAAGACATGGGTGGATGGTATCTAAAAGTGACACTCTAGTCTGAAAATTAAGGTAGCATACATTGTACATATGTTATAGAAGCCATGTGTGATCGTGAACTCATGCATAATTTCGCAGTGGCTTTTTACTGAATATTCTAGGACTACAAAAATATTCTGGAGAAATGTGCCAAAGCAGCTGGAAGTTCCAATTATTAGTTTATTGTTGGTTCTCTCTCTCTCCATTTCTACATTCTATTGCTCTAATCCAGTGAATCATTTTGTTTACACAGAAAACACAAATAGATTGTGACAATTAAGTTACTTTCTATTAATAGAATACTTACATTGATAGCATTTCTAAGTCATTTCTCGTCTACCCGTAAAATGCCTTATCCTCCCCTCCCCCAAGTGATTGTACTTTTTTCATAATAGCTTGAGCTTTGCCTACTCTATATGCTAGTGAAAAACACAAAGCCAGCTTTGGGTATTTGTGAACAATTTTGCTGCGTGTTCTAAATATCTTCTGAAAATGGCACTTTTTTTTATTATGAGCAGCAGAATTATGCCTCACCATGTGGCCTTATTTGAGATTATATTATTAAATGTGGCATGAGAGATGAAATACGAAGTGGAACTTGTATGATTTCTAACTGCTTTCCAATAAAAGCAGCAGGGAGCTATTAAGTCATCCCATTTTTAAAGTATATGTTTGCAAGAGAAATAAGACTTCACTTCTCATTCTCTATAGGCAACCCTGTAGAGACAAGCTGCAAGATTTCATCAGTGTCATCACTGTAGATTTTTTCTTCCAATTGATAAAACTTCACCATCTCCTAGGTACGCACAGGGCTCTAAATAGCTCTGCTTTATTAGGAACACTTTCTTTGGATTCTGACTTCTTTTTCTCAAGATTAGAAAGTCCCTTTTCTATCTGTGAGCGGTGCCATTTTTGAAAAATACAATGATCTCGTTTTTGTTTTTTTTCTTCTGGAGGCCTGTATCTTCCACTATAGTGTTTTTGAAATAACATTACAGTTTTTGAATATACTTGTGATTATTGCAGTTTTAAATAAGAATAAACATTGGATTAAATATTATCATGCACCTGAATGTATCATTGAATTGCAGATGCACACTGATCACTAATTTGTCATTATTATCCAGCATAACATATTCAGTTTGTGTCATAAAGTATACCAGTTAGACTTTCAGATTTTCCAAGGATCTTATTTACTCAGTAGCATTCATAGCTCTTCTCTTTAAAAGCTTAAAGAGTCTCAATAGATAACAAAATACATATTTTTCATGGAGGAAGGCAGAGTTAATTTTAAATAAAATAGAACTCCTTGTTGCTGTTTTCCTTAGTGAAAGATCCAACTGGATGCAAATGTCTCTAATTAGCAGCTATGATTCTCCTTCCCAAAAGAGCCTTCTGTTGTTTCTGCATATTTCAACTTAATATCATCTTTTTCTGTGGTTTTTTAAATTGCAATTTTCTGCAAAGATAAAAACATATAGATACTAACATAGCAGGGATCCATGTAATAGTCACCCAGATTTAACTATTATAATGTGTATTTTCATATATTTTCCATCTATTATAAAAAAGCTTTATAGAAGTACTGCAGAAATTCTCTCCCACACGTGTTCCTTCCTATCTTTGGCCAGAGAAGCTGAGGGAATGTTTTTCTCCATTCATGGTTTTATACGTAACATATATATAATATATATTGTCATTATAAACATATATTATCATTGATATTTACAGGAATAATATAGCACTGTCAGATCATTTTCCAAAATGCTTTTAATTCACTTAAAAATATGTATTTGAAATTTATTGATTTTAATAAATGTACTCTTTATTTTTGTTTAATCCATTGTTTTTTTTTTTTAAGATTTTATTTATTTATTCATGAGAGACACAGAGAGAGGGAGAGAGAGAGGCCGAGACACAGGCAGGGGGAGAAGCAGGCTCCGTGCAGGGAGCCCGACGTGGGACTTGATCCCAGGACTCTAGGATCACACCCTGGGTGGAAGGTGGTGCTAAACCGCTGGGCCACTGGGGCTGCCCTAATCCATTGTTTGACAATGCTAAATTTATTTATCCACTCTTCAATGGATAAATGTTTCCATTGCTTCCAGAATTTTATGACTAAAAATAATGGTGATTGGAAATCTTCATTGTAGTTCTCCTAAAAAAAGGTAAACATGATTCTCTCCAGTGCATGCTTTCTCTATTTGTGGATTCCTGGGTCAAAGGATCATTACTTTCTGCTTCTAAAGCTTGTAAATGTGTATGAGAGACAAAAAGGGGCATGTACATTTTACCCTCACAATATATTCTCTTCCTTGTCACTGTCAAATAAATGAATGAATAATTAATTTTGAATGACTACTAGTAGGGAGATAGTAAACTTTTCTGAGGCAAATTGTAAAGCATCCCACTCTGTGGTTGTAGTAAAGTTTATTTCTCTTTTAATAATGTCCTTTCCTCTTGCCTCATAAGTGACTAAAGAGCAGTGAGGTTTTTGAAGTGTAACGGACCCAACCTGCACTCTAGTTAATGAGAATTTCTTCACTGCTTTTTAGAACCACAAAGTTCCTCATGCCTCTTCCTAACACATGACCCTTACAAGCAGGTGCCTCACTATACTACCAGTGTAGGAGATAAAAAAACATGTAGAGAGGAAGAAAAGGACTTAACTTTTTCTAAGGTTAGCATACTCGCTAATGAGAAACTCTTTAGGACCTTCAGCCTGAACATGTCAGAAAGATGGATACCTGACAGCAGATGCTATTTGAGGTATGTATGAAACCTGCAAAAATGGGTGTTTTAAATGATAAAATTTAAAATTGTAAGATGTGATTTGGCAATTAAATGTATTTGGTAATTAAAATCTTTAAAATATACTGAACAATGATCAATTAGAAATATCACTTTTATCCTATTACAGTTCCTGTGTCTCTTGGTTTTCTATCAATAAATATCATACTGATAAAGAATACCAGAGCAGTCTCTGTAACAGGCAGTTGTTTCTTTACCCATTCCATTGGTGCATACTGCTTATATTTATACTTAAAAAAATAAAAGAACAACCATCTGTGATGACTAATTTTATGTGTCAGTTTGGCAGGCCATGGAGCCTATTGTTCGGCCAAACACATTCTTGATGCTGTAAAGGTATTTTTTAGATGTGATTGACTATATGTAACACAGAAACCCTGCCTGGGGCACCTGTGTGGCTCAGTCGGTTAAGTGGCTGACTTGATTTCAGATCAGGTCATCATCTCAGGGTCGTGAGATCAAGCCCAGCATCAGGCTCCATGCTCAGAGGGGAGTCTGCTGGATTTTCTCTCTCTCTTCCTCTGCCCTTCCCCTCTGCACACGTGCTTGCTTGCTCTCTCTCTCTCTCTCTCCCTCTTCTTTCAAATAAATAAATCTTTAAAAGAAAAAAATAAAGAAAGAAAGAAACCCTGCCTGAGTTTCCAGCCTGGAGATTTCTGACTCAAGACTGCAGCATCAACTATTCCCTGAATTTCCAGCCTGTCAGTCATCTTGCTCTAGATTTGGACTTGCCAACCCCACAACATGTGAGACAACTCCTTAAGGTGAATCTCTCTCTCTTTCTCTCGTTTCCATTTCACACCTGAGTTTTCCTCTATTTTCATGTACTTTATATTTTTCTTTACACTCTTTAGCATAATTATGTCTGTTGTGAAAATCTGCTTGTTCCAACATCTGGGTCATCTCATGGGTGGTCTCCATTGATTGCTTGTTCTCTACAGTATGAATCATCTATTCCTAGTGCTCATGTGACTAGTGATTTTGGATAATGTGATGGCTATTTGGGTTGGGTTTTGTGTGTGTGTGTGTGTGTGTGTGTGTGTGTATGTGTGATGGCTAATTTTGTATGTCAACTTGACTGGGCTAGGTATGCCCAGATAGCTGATAAACATTTTTTCAAGCAGCCCGAGTTGCTCAGTGGTTTAGTGCCACCTTCAGCCCAGGGTGTGATCCTGGAGACCCGGGATTGAGTCCCACGTTGGGCTCCCTGCATGGAGCCTGCTTCTCCCTCTGTCTGTGTCTGTCTCTGCCTGTGTCTCTGCCTCTCTCTGTGTGTGTCTCTCATGAATAAATAAATAAAATCTTAAAAAAAAAAAACTTTATGGGTGTGACTGAAGGTGTTTAGGGAATGGGGCATTTAAGTCAATAATCTGAGTAAAGAAGATCTGCCCTCACCTACATGAATGAGCATCATATCAGTCCACTGAAGGCCCAAATAGAGCAGAAAGGTAGAGAAAGGGTGTATTCTTTCTTTCTTCTTAAGCTAGGACATTCATTTTCTACTGCCCTTGGGCATTAGAGCTCTTGGTCCTCAAGCCAAGGACTTACACCAGCAGATCCCCCTGGCTCTTATGCCTTCAACCTTGAACTGCGATTATTAATTCATTAAGGGTTGCAAAATCTTGATACCCTAAATCTGTGATCCTTTATATAGCTGTAATATTTCTATAAAGCAAAATCCCCTATATCTACTGCTTGATTAGCAGTTATATAGTTTTAACTAGAATGTCAAGGTAATTTCATTTATGAAGGAAACATTGAGCCATAAACATTATCAAAATGGATGACTGTCCCTATTTGATCAACCTTCTGTTTTTAAGAAGAATAATATTGTTAATATATATAAGACCAGTAAACTATAAACCATTACTTAAATAGGAGAGTTGCAGAAGTAATGTGAAATAGTAAAAAGAAGATAGTAAGCTAGTTGAGAGAAAAAAGATCTAGAAGGGAAAAGATCAAAGTTCTATGTCTGGCTCTGTTAATGTACTAGTTATATGATCTTGTGTAAATCACTTAACTTTTTTGACATCTTGTACCACATTTGAAAGGTGAGGGTTTTGAATCCCTTTAAATTCTTTTCAGCTTTAAACTTCTGTGATTAGATTTAATGCATATACTTAGGTCAGATAACTTGTTCACATGTAATTGTACTCCAAATTATACATAAAAGTAATCCATTATAATTTGAAAAAAAAAAACAATCATCAGCTCACCTGGTTTTCAGGCCCTTTTGGGACTCAGACTGATTTATACCCACTGGTTTTCCTAATTCTCCAGTTTGCAAATGGCATAGAACCTCTCAGCCTCCATAATGGGCTGAGTCAATGCCCATAATAAATAGCCCCTTATTTATCTGTATGTATCCTCTCAATTTGTATCTCTGGAGAACCCTAATACAGACTGTACCAAAGACATTCTGAATCATGCATTGAAGAGACTCTGGATAATGTTATTTTCTTCTAAAGGAAATATTTTTCAAACGATTTTTTAAATATTAGCCTGAAATTAACTTTTAACATTTTCTTTAGTTTTATTAAAACTTTCATTACCTTCAATGTTAAAATTCTTCATATTTTGATTATTTAAGATTTTTGCATTGATTTTTATTTTTTAAATTATGCATTAAAACATTATTTGTCTCCATAATTGATTTTAAATAAAACTAAAATAAATAAATAAATTAAATAAAACATTATTTGTCTTGACTGCTGAAATCATTGACACTCCCTTACACTTTACACCCAACACAAGTATTTCATTTGCCTCCCCATTAGTCTCATTGGTTCTCAGAAAGGAGAAGGTGTCCGTTTCCAGCCTGGTAGTTATTGCTTTGTGCCACTATGGCCAAACATTAATAATGTCCTGTCCAGTTGGTCCTGTTGATGTTAAATGACCTCAATATCATGACCTCAGAGGATGAATGTTCCAAATATGGGCTGCAACTCTGTCAGCTTATTATTTCTGCAGCTGCCACTCCCTCAGCTTCTATTATAGGCACAGACACACATAAAAATAAAGTCATAAAGATGCTATCACTTCTCCACAGACTAAAGGAACAGCTACTTCATACATGGTACCAGAATTGTTTATCTCCTTGTCAGTGGATATACTCTGTGCTCTTCTTAGCCTTAGAGAAAAACAATCCCTCCATTCTAATTTCTTTCCTCAAAATAACAAGTTAAAAAAATTTTAAATGGCATTTTTAATTGACATCATGGAAAAACTCTACTCCAAACTAATAGATATACATACTTTCTGTTCTCAACAAATAAATCAATAAACAGTAAAGTTATTTATAGTCATCTTTTTTTTATTTAAAAATTTTAATTCATCTGAAAGTATTAAGCTGAGAGACTTTCTCCAAATGAGAGTGATAGAAACTATATTCTGCCTCTTGCCCTCCCCTCTCGCCAAAATTAGAATTTCATCATTTTTTCCAGGAATTGTTGTTTTATTTACAAAAATAGAATTGCTTTTTAATTGGATTTGGTGGGACTTTTTTTTTCAACTTTAGTGAGATGCAATTAACATATAACATTGTGCAAGTTTAAAGTGTATAACATATACAGCATAGTGATTACAGTCAAATTACTGTATTATAAACTTCAAAGTTGCCAAGAGACTAGGTCTTGATTATTCCGACCACAAAAAAGAAATGAGATCATGTGGCAATGATAGAGGTGTTAGCTAACGCCAAGGTGGTGATCAAATTGCAATAAATAAATGTATCGAGTCAACATATAGTCATCACTTTTTTAGTTAAATCTTAAAAACAATGCCTAAATGTTCACTTTTCTAATATTAGTTGCAATACTATGGCATTAACTCGTATTCCATCTATTCCACTATTTGCTACATTTTCCACCGCTATACCTTCCACTATTTCACATTTTATATGTATAGAATTATCAAAATGTTTGTGAAAAACTATGCTTGTCCACTTATTTATCTTTTAGTTTTTTAAAAGATCTATATATTTATTTTAGAGGGGTAGAGGGAGAGAAAGAATCTTAAGCAGACTCCCCACTGAGTGTGGAGCGAGACGCGGGGCTCCATATCAAGACCCTAAGATCATGACTAGAGCCGAAATCAAGAGTTGGATGCTTAACCAATGTAGCCACTCAGGCACCCCTATTACACATTAACATATATATATTAATTATTTTGGTCATAAATCCATTGTTTAGTCAATTATTTAAGTACTCATAAGCCTGTCTTTGCATCTATTTCTTCTTAAATTATTTTTTCACTGCTAATAGGACAGTACAAATTTGGCAGCTAGTAGACTACCAAAAGGGATCACTTCCCTAATACTTCTTATATTATATATAAATAGGAGAAATGACATCTCTGGACCTCTATTTCCTTAGATAAAACTTGAACATAATACATTTCTATAGAAAATGAAAAAAGATAGTGACATAAGTGATAATACAAGATACATGGTAAAAGTTTCTTTTCTTCTGACTATATGTAACTCTATTCTATTTGGAATTTTGCCATTGTTTATTGACCTATGTGATTCTTCCTCTGTCATTATTTGTATTGTCCAGAGACTACTCAGATTGATAAATTTATCTTTTGAAATATGTAGGTAAGTTGTTGTATACCATAGACTAATTTTTGACCTTCATAATGTATCCAGGTTAATTACTAGTTAATGAAAACCATTTATTTTGCCTACAATAAGCTGCTCAGCAGGAACTTTCCACCTAATTAATGGTGACACGTTATATGAACCACATCTGGCATTTTGCACCCAATTCAAGGCAATTTTGAAGACTAATAATCCACAATATATTTGAGTATGTCTTTTCCAGTCGTGATAACAACTCATGGTAAAGAACTGTTCATAAACAGCGTGTGGTGATTATTCAAAGTGATTTCAGTTTCCTCATAGATAGTAAAAATAAGTTGAAAAATACTTTTCTCAAGAGTAGATATGAAAGTCCTTGTTTAAAAATTAAACCATGTTCTAGCCCTTAGTGGTTAGTCCTCTTAACATTTTAAATATTAATATTTAATTACTGATCTAATTATTTTCCAAATGAACATATAAAACATGCATTAAGTGGAAGAAAAACTGTCTAGGCTGCTTCTGCAGAATTAGATCGTCATTAAAGTTATGTCTGGTTATGATTGTTAAAGGGCTCAAATTAAAGGAGTTTACATATAAAATAATTGCAAACTCTAATGGATTAATACTTTGATGATTTTTTAAATTGTGGGTCACAGAATAGTCATCCCTTAAATGGGACAGTGTATGTCAGATAAAACATGTTAACTTTGGAAACATTTCAGCCTTTTTTTTTTTTTTTTTTTAGATTTTATTTATTCATGAGAGACCCAGAGAGACAGAAACACAGGCAGAGGGAGAAGCAGGCTCCCTGTGGAGAACCCAATGCGGAACTCCATCCCAGGACTCCGGGATCATGCCCTGGGCCAAAGGCAGATGCTCAACCACTGAACCACTGAGGCACCCCATATTTCAACCTTTAATTACAGGAAAACACAGCTTTGTAACTTCCCTCTGTTATAAGTTTCACCAGACAATTCAGAGTTAATATGTAAAATATTTTAATCTTTCTGAAAAGCCTGATACCAGTATTAGTAAGAGTTGTCTATTCATATTCATCCTGCTTCATAATCTCAGTCCAGCTAACTTTTTAAAAAGATTTTATTTATTTATTTCACAGAGAGAGAGAGAGAACACAAGCAGGGGGAGCAGCAGGCAGAGGGAGAGGGAAAAGCACGCTCCCCACTGAGCAAGAACTCCAATGTGGGGCTCTATCCCAGGACTCCGGGATCATGACTGAGCCAAAAGTAGAGACACCTAACCGAGTGAGCCACCCAGGCTGCCTCAGGCCAGCTAACTTTTGATAGGGATAAGTAAAGAGGCAAAATATTTGGGATGTAGGGATGCTAATAAATGTACAATATTTCTGGAATAATAGAAATTTCAAGTAGTATTTTTCTTTTTCATTAAGATTTTATTTATTTGAGAGAGAGGAGCATGAGTAGGGGTGAGTGGGGGGAAGAGATGCAGAGGGACAGAGAGAAGCACACTCCCCACTAAGCAGAAAGCCCAATGCAGGGCTCAATCCCAAGACCCTGGGATCATAACCATCCAGATGCCCCAAAACTTCAAGTAGTCTTATTCATGCTCCTATTAATCATTAAAATTTCTTGAAAATGCCAGTGCTTGGCTCTGCAAACTGTATCTCCCAGATTTATTAATCAACATGGAGTTGGGAAAACCAGATCACCTCATATATTAAGCATATCAGTAGTAAGGAGAACAGGCCCAGATGTGAGGAGACAGCAGTGAATACCCAGAAGATATCATTTTAGCAAGAATTGGGAAAATTAAATGTGATCTTCAATATTTTGCTTAAATCCAGTTGCAGTTTTGTCTGCATTAAATGTGTTGTTGTAATGTCATATTTTACCTAACCTATAGGTCAGAGAAACAAAATTACCAAAATCAACTTACCTCACTTGTTTTCATTTGCATGCACTTTAGATTACATGAGCTATACATTTCATAAGATGAGTTTTTACAGAAATCCCTAATAAAGCTGGAAACTCTTGATGGAGAATAAAATGGAGATGGAGAAGTGGAAAGAAAAGTCACAAGCTGGAACTTTGAGACAAGGAAACCAACAGGACTCCAAGAGAGAAAGAGCTATTTTTTTTTCTCTTTTGCTTCTTTTCCAGCTTCTATTCTTGCTAGGACCTGCACCCCCACCCCATTCTACACAAGCCTCACAATGCAAATGGCACATGTCCTCCTTGTAAGGGACAAGGAGTTAATGCTTTCTCTAGAATAGATAACATCTAAGAGAGGACCAGGGGACAATGATCTGAGGAAGCCATCACACACCTAGGCCAGACCACAGGGGCTAGATATCTTGCCCAGGAACCCCTGGCTTCAGGGAATAAGTGACTTATGATGGACACCTGGACCTTGTACTCATTCTGAGCAGTTTCTAGATGCCCAAGAGGACAAAACTCCAGAGTCCAAACAAAGATGAGAGTCTCTCTTTTCCTTTTGGAGTCTCCAGATGCTCCATCTGTATCTCCCCCTATACTTTCAATAAACTCTGCTTTCACCCGTTGCTGGCTCACATTTGATTTCCATCCTGCGTGAAGCCAAAGACCCTCTTGGCTGATCCTGTGGAAAATCTACAGATTTTCTGCCCCTCTCCCCAAAAATGTTTTTGGCCATCCCCACAATTCTAGGTAGGAATTACTACTTTCTTAACAACAGGCTGAGCAGCAAGCAATTAAAACTACATAAAAATGATAATGATTTATTTTTGCTTTAATTTGCAATGTGACGTTGGCAAATTGAACTCCAATGAAAAAAATCAAAATAAATAAATAAATAAATTCATAGGAAAGACTACTCTGAAAAAAAAAATTTGCAACATGGCAAATTGCCTTAATTTTAGTGCATTCCTGTTGAAGGCCAACTGACCCATGATGAGTTATCCTTTGTACATTTTTCACTTTACTATCTAATATTTTGCTTAGGATTTTTGTATGAATATTCTTAAAAGTTATTGGTCTTGAGATTTTCCTTTAGTTTGCTTTTCTTAAGTAGTAAGGTCCTTACTAGCCTCATAAAATAGAGGAAATACAGTCATTTTTGTTTTAAATCTGAGAAAGCTTGTATATGTTGGGGATTACTTGTATGCAGATGTCCAATAAAATTCATCAGCAAATCCAACTTTGTGTGGAGTTTTCTATGTAGAAAGATTGTTGACTATTAATTGAATCTGGCTTTAGTTATAATTCAGATTTCTTTTTTCATTGTCTTGGCAAGTTTTACTAATATTTTACCAGTGATTTTTAGATTTGTATCTAAATTTTCCTATATATTGCTATAAAGTGGCTCAAAATATGCTCTTACAAATTTGTCTATTATGTCATTTCTCTTGCTCTATTGTTTCTCTTGGGTCTGTTCATGCTGCCTTGTTTTCTTGTATGCATGATTTTTTTTTTTAACTGAGTTGCTGGCATTCCTGAAGAAAAATTGGGGAAAAAAAAAGTCAGGCCCTAAATAATTTTGCATTTCACATTAGAGGCCAGAGACTCTGGCAACACTGAAATCAGCTTAATCTACACAACTATTAGAATTCTAAGTTGGACTTAAGTCTTTGCACTATGTTTATTTCTATTATGCCTGTCTTTAGACAAATCATCCCCAACCAAAATTCTAAGAGTATTAACAAGATTTCAATGCATGCCTAGGTAGGACTTTTGCTCCTCTTGTTCCATGGATATTCAGATGAATCCTTTTTAATTTGGCTTTTTTTTTTTCATCTCTAATAACACTTTTTTGTTGTTTTATAGTCCGTTTTACCTGATATCAGTATAGTCACTCTAGCTTTCTGTGGCTTCTGTTTCTATATTTTTTCTGTCATTTTACTTTAAATCCAGTGTGTCTCCTGTAGACAACATATAATAAGATATTGTTTATTTTAACCATATTGACAAACACTGCCTTTCAATTGGATTATTTGATTCATTCACATTTAGTGTGTGTGTGTGTGTGTGTGTGTGTGTGTGTGTGTGTGTTTGGAATTAATGGCTTGTAGTTTACTTTGTGTTTTATATAAATTTCCTGTCCTTTATTTTCCTCTATCATTAGCTGCTTTCTTTTGCATTAAGTGAATATTTTTCAGTATAAAATTTTAATTGTGTTAATAGATAAGAAGAATAAATGAAGGAGGGGAGAAAGAGGAGGAGGATAAACAGAAGAACAAGAGCAATGATGATGACAACTCCATGTGCTTGGGCTATGAGTTATTTTATTTTTCAATTAATTTTGCTCTTTGTGGGCAGCCCTGGTGGCTCAGTGGTTTAGCGCCGCCTTCAGCCCAGGGTGTGATCCTGGAGACCCAAGATCAAGTCCCACATCAGGTTCCCTGCATGGAGCCTGCTTCTCTCTCTGCCTGTGTCTCTGTTTCTGTCTCTGTCTCTCTCTGTGTGTGTCTCTCATAAATAAATAAAATATTAAAAAAAAATTTGCTCTTTGTTCTAACTCTGATTATCCATTTTGTTTTGAGTGTTTAGATCTAAAGGATTCAACACTAATATATTTTATCCTTAAAATGGTTCAAGTGAATCATATACCAAAGTGATCTTGAGTCAATTCAGGTGAAAATCCTAGAATTGTTGAAAACACATAGCTTTGCTGGCTTCACAGTGTCCTGAGGAATAAGCCTAAGCAGGCTCATAGAGGAATTTTCTGGCGGAGACTCTGGTTGTCTTTTGACTTGGTCAATCTTCAAAGGACCAAGGAAGCAGGAAAATCAAATTGTTCATCGGATGCGTCAGATACTTTGTTAAGAACCGCAGTGTTGGGCAGCCCTGGTGACCCAGCGGTTTAGCGCCGCCTTCTGCAGGGGTGTGATCCTGGAGATGTGGGATGGAGTCCCATGTAGGGCTCCAGCATGGGGCCTGCTTCTCCCTCTGCCTGTGTCTCTGCCTCTGTGTGTGTGTGTCTGTCATGAATAAATAAATAAAATCTTAAAAAAAAAAAAAAAAAAACAGCAGTGTTTGGGAAGTGGTGATTGTGTTTGGTTGTCAAGAAGCCTTTTTTTGTCACTTAGACATAATGGATCTGCGGTTATCACTGCATGGGCTCAGGTGCTCAGTTAGTAACACTTTACTCTAAAAATCAACTTAAAAGAAGCAAACGCTTAGCTGTGGAATATTTCAAGCAAGTATTAACCGTGCTGTGATTTTTTCTTAGATGTATGCTAATTTTTATTTCAACTAACTTTCAAATGCAAATATTTTCAAAATTTCATAATTCATAATTAAACTAAAGCTTATTTTAAACCCTTAGAGGGACGCCTGGGTGGCTCAGTGGTTGAGCGTCTGCCTTTGGCTCAGGACGTGGTCAAGGGCTCCTGGGATGGAGGACCACTTCAGGCTCCCCACAGGGAACCTGCTTCTCCCTCTGCCTATGGCTCTGCCAATCTCTCTGTGCCTTTCATGAATAAATAAAATCTTCAATGAAATAAACCTTTATAAAATACATTATAACCTTGTTTTAAAGATCAAATATAAATATATTTAGAGAAAATTGTAAAAACACCCTTAGACATATGCAGTAGTTAGATTTTGTATTTCTCACTTTCTTTAAGGGTAATGCTATCAGATACACTGCAGCTATAATCTGAATAGAATACTAAGGATTAGAAAATAAAAAGAAAATTGACAAATAACAAATTGATCTTTGCTTGGCTTAATATTATTACATAGATTAGAATCTTAAAAATCAATCTTATAATGAATCAGCCATAAGGTTAGTCTTAATTAATTCAGTCTTCTGTGAAAGACCATAAATGAAACATAATTCATTTTAATCTTCATTTACCCTCCTCTACCCTTTAAAAAATAAGAAACTTCTATTTTAACAACCTTCTTGGCTTAACATTTTAATTCAATGACATAGTGAAAACGTATGGAAATGGGTTAAATACCTTTTTATGTTTTCCAGTGAGCATTGGCTCTAACCTGAGTATTTCCTTGTTGACATTAATGCAGTTTATTCAATCAAAAGCTACATTAAATTCTATATCTTCACTGCATTTATCAATTATATTCCTTTCCAGGTCACTAGCCTCTCCTGAAATTTTTATTACTAAATTACTTTGATGAAGTGATGCTTAAATTTCTCTTTAGTACTTCCTAAAGTTATGAGACTGATTTTCATTCAGGCTCACATCATCATCTGTCAGACTATTTCTTGAGAAACTGTTCTAGCAAATACATGCACGTACTTACACACACACAAAGTGCCTCAGGCTTTGCAATATTTCATGTAGAGATCCTTAGAGACAGAAATAGATGGCATTAAGGAGAATGGGGGAGATATTTCCCACTAAAATAACTAAGGGCATTTAAAAAATAAACAAGCAGTAGCGCCTGGCTGGCTCAGTCGGTAGAGCATGTGACTCTTGATCCCTGAGTAGTGAGTTTGAGCCCCATGTTGAGTGTAGAGATTACTTAAAAATAAAATCTTAAAAAACATAAACAAGCAAAAGCAGTGCTCCCAAGATACAGCTCATATATAGTAAAGAGTAATACCAGCATATAATTCCAATATCTGTAAGAAATTCACACTGAAAAGAAGGCACATGACTTAAATACTTTACCCAGAACTTATATAACAGCATATTTAGAATTTTGTTTCATAGGACTCAGGCAGTTTACAGAACAATATTAAATTTCTTTCCAATTCTTGACTTAGAGACCTGGAATCTTTAACTACTAAAAAACCAAATAATCATCTGTCTACCCTGCAAGAACTTATCTGCAAAGCCAACAATAACATCAAACTTCTTTCACGCTCTTGTATCCATTGTTCCCTACAACGTGACAGCGTTAATTATAATAAACAGCTCCTTAAAACACAACTAAGCCAAAAACAAAAGGCAGAATGAACACAAGTGGTACACTGACTACTTTGGAAGTTTCTTCCAGTTGCTATCACACTCTGGAAGATTGAGAATGTGGAGCAGGGTCAGGGGGAAGAATACCAGTAGTATGATGCCTATCATGGTATATGGGCTCCATTCCCATGTCTTCCTCTAAACCCAATTACTTCCCAAAAGCCTCACTTCCAAATGTCATCACATTAGAAACTAGAGCTTCAGCATATCAATTTTGAGGGACACAAACATTCACTCCGTAGCAAATACATGCATACTACATCAAAATGAAAATAATGAAGTGCACCTGCATGCAACATCTCACAGCTGTAATTTTGAGCAAATAAAGCCAGATATAAGAATATCTTATAATATTACATTTGAATAAAGTTGAAAAATAGGCAAGAATTATCTATGACATTACAAGTCAGGTATTTTCCATTGAGGGGTTAGTGACCAAAAAGTCACAAAGAAAGGCTTCTAGGGTTTATTAATGCTATATTTGTATTCCCCTGTTATGTTTGGGGTTTTTTTACTCTGAAAAGTCTTTAAGCTTTACACCTATTATCTGCAAAATTTTTAAGGGTTTGTTATACTACAATGAAAAGTGACATTTAAAGTATTTAGGGAATAAGGCCAAGAACAGATAAAATCACTGTGAAAGAGAAGTGTCCTTGGTTAAGCTTACAAATAACTTGATATTAGACTGTAAATTGAGTTTTTTAAAGTTCAAGACCTTTCTTTCAGTAGTATAAATGAAAGAAGGTTATTGTCTGTTAACAAACAATAGTCTTAGCAGATCTCAACTTCTCAAGAATTAGAAATAAGGAAATATATTAACATTGGACTCTGGATAAAACAACACTGTGTATAAGTGAAGGCAAATGATTTTCTCTAAGAATTAAAGGAAAGTTTCTCCAAAAACAGTGTTCTGAAAGATCAAGAAGAAAATTTTAGGAATTTGTTTGGAATCTTTGAAAAAGCATACAAGGATGTATTCCCTTTAGCATTAGTGAAGAAAGTCAAGTGAGCACAGATTGAGATGAAAAGACAACAGGGTAAAATCAGAAAACACTGCAAGGAAGCTAAAAGTTCAAAACACAGAATTAAAGCTCATCTGATACTTATATTATCAACACATTAAAAATTGTATTCACAATTGTGGAGTCTGAAATTTATTACAGATTCCTGAGCCAGTATAGAACCCTACAGTAATTAATCTTACAAAATGTACATACACTCTGTTTTGTTTCACAATATTGTTTTTTCAAAGATTTCCTAAATAAAACTTATATCTATTATGTATCATATTATCTTATAAACTTACAGAATGAATAAATTAACACGTACTATTTCATTATAAAATTAAAATTTTATTTATTTCTTTATTTTTATAAATGCTTTGTAGACTTTAAAAGGTTGAGTAGAAGACTTGCTTTTCTCAACCAAAATGTCACGGTTTAGCATCTAAAAATGCTAAAAAAAAAAAAAAAATTGGGATAACAGAGTTCTCTGACCCATGGAAGTGAAGAATCGACTCCAAAGAAAATGAACAAAACTCTAAATAAGAAACAAAAGTGTAATGAAATCTATCCTCCAAGCTTTGCATATGTTAAAGTTTAATTTACAATGTGTAACCATACATTACAGAACACTTTTGAGTGGTATTATTGTCCTAGTACAGCTATGACATCATTTTGAGATCAATCATTAAAGAAAAAGAACTGAATTTTTCAAACATAAACATGATAAGCTCTTTAAGATCCAAAAATTATTTGTTAAAGTTTTCAAGCTAGAAATAAAAAAGCCACCGAAGCATCTTACAGGTAAGTTATATTGGCTGGAGAAGCACATACAAGAGCTCAGAAAATAATAAAGCCATGTACAGTTGGCATGGGTGAATGCTTGAAGGATAAACAGTAAGTAAAATAAGAAGTGCCTGGGTGGCACAGTCCATTGAGACTCTGACTCTCGGTTTTGGCTCAGGTCATCTCAGGTCAGGTTGGAGAGATCAAGATCCGTGTCAGGCTCCATGCTCAGTACAGAGTTGGCTTGAGATTCGCTCTCCCTTTCTGTCTTGCTCCCTCTCCCCCGGCCCAGTAAATAAATAAATCTTAAACAACAACAACAACAAAAAAGTAAGTAAAATAAATCATGACACTAATACCTTCCACTATGAAGTAGTTCACTGTATTAAAGATTTAGATATATGCAAAGGCTGGGTTAACATCCTACATGTAGAATTGCACTTTTGCTTTACAAATGGTCAAATCGATAGTCATGAATTTCCTTGTATTTTTGAGTTCTGTACCAACTTTCCAATGAAGGAAGTCTTCTTTTATGTGACTGCTAAGCCACGGGCACAATAGTGATGAAATATTAAAAACGTTAAATAACTGTGTGAGTCTCAGCGTTTATCTTGGAACAATTAAGTTGACATCAGTTCTAAGATTCTAAGATTGAAAAGCAATGATGGGCAAAACTGCTGGTGCCCTAGCATGAATGAAGGCAGTAGCACCAATTTCAAGTAGTAATTACAGTCTTCAATGCCATGCAGTCACTGGTAAAGAAAATGCTAGTTTTATGTAAGAATGTCTCTGATGAAGCAGAAAAAAAAGTAATATTTTTATTAAGGCTAATCCATTGTGTACACATCTTTTGAATATTCTGTGGCAAAATGTGAAGTACAAGTAAAATATTTCTGCAGCACACCAAATATCACCACTTGTCTCAATGATTCAAAGTTTCGAAATTGTTTACATTGCAATCAGGAGGAGTCACTCTTTTTATGAGACTCCATTATTCTTTGATAGTACAACTGAAAAAACACTGACACCTGGATATCTGGTAGACATTTTCTCCCCGTAGTTGAAGTACATTTGAATTGATTCTAGCTTGAGGCATTGCAAGTAAAGCCTCCATACACTGCCATGTGCAGGTTTTTGCATAAATTTGCATAAGTGTTCAGTTTTCCCTGGAAATGCCCAGAAGTGGGTTCACTGGTCACATGATAATGTATTTTTAACTTTATAAGATATAACCAAACAATATGTAGTATCAATCATGGTATATATGTAGTTCTTCTTAACTTGCTTTGGCTCTTTGTATCTTTCAAATAACTTACCTATTTCATGTAAATTGTCACATTTAACGACATGTAATTTTTTATAAGTCTTTATTACAATTTCAATGTCTGTATGAGGGATGTTCTTTCATTCTTGATATTGATAATATGTGAATTCTTTTATTGATTTGGCTGGAAGTTTATCAATTTTCATGATCATTTAAAAAATCAGAACCTTATTACCTGTCTATTTCTACTGTTTTCTGTTTTCAATTGTATGAATTTTCGCTCTTATCTTTATTATTTCTGTCCTTTTACTTGATGTGAGTTTAATTTGTTCATTTCAAAGTTTTCCTAATTGAAAATTTAGATGGTTGAGTTGAGTTCTTTCTCTTCTAAAAGAAGCATTTAATTCCTTAATTTTCATTTAAAACACTGTTTTAGCTGCATCTTACAAATTATGTTGTGTTTTTACTTTTGCTCAATTCAAAAGATTTTCCAATTTATCTTTTAACTTTTTTAAACCCATAAGCTATTTAGTAGTGTGTTGTTTAATTTTTAAATATTTAGAGATTTTTAAGATATCTTTCTATTATTGATTTTTAAGTTTAATTTCGTTATGGTTAGAGGACATATCTTGTATAATTTCAATTCCTTTAAATTTTGTTTAGGCTAACTTTATAGTCCAGAACGTGGTCTAACTATAAAACATTCCGTGTATATTTGAAACAAATTGATGTTTTGTTAATGTTGGATGGAGTTTCCTATAAAAAAAATAAAGTTTGCTGATAATGTTTTTTTAGATTCTACATGTTTAACAATTTTTCTCTCTGCTTGTTTTACTGGTTGCTTTCATTCTTTCTTCACAATTATAGTAGTTATTAGATCCAATACTAAATCATGTTAAGGTATTAATAATAATACATATAAATAGTATCCTCTCAAATATTTTTCATATGGTGATAATTCCATTCAAAGAGTATTCTTTGTAATACAAACTTTTTTTTTGCTATGAATATCTTAAACTTCAAATGGTCATAAGATTAACAATTCCTGAGATTAATCAACAGGTAATCTTCATTTGCTGTACTTCTCTTAACCAACTAAGCACATAATAAATTGGGCTTTTTAAAAGAAGGATACAATCCTGATTTTTAGTATCATAACTAAAAAGAGGCAGCCCCAGATGATCTCTAGTTTTCCAAGATAGGATTTAGACATTTCCCAATAAAGGACATGGCTTATTGCAAATGCCATTGAGTAGGATTTTCTACCCTCCTATGGAACCTTAAGATAGTTCCCAGACAGCACCCTGATGAATAACAATCCCAATGCTTATCGAGCAGGCCTTCTTACAATTCTGTTATTATTAGTCATTCTCAGTGCTAATATGACATATGAATGACATATGTTTTAAAATCATACATACATTTATGTTTAAATATATGTAAACTTTACATGTACTTTTTAAACTATATATGTTTGCATGTATATGTATGCATATATATATTTAAACTATAAATATGACTTGAATAATGTGTATGTAGTTTTCAAACATTGTTTCCCTAATGTTGATAATCTAATTTGACATTTATCCTGAATTCCAAATGACTCTCAGGTTTAATCAATTCAACAATCTGTCATCATATATAACTTCCCTTGTCTAAATTTTTGCTATTCCCATAAATAACATTGCTATTCTTCCAGTAAACACAGGTAAGAAATCTCAGTTACCTTTAACTGATTTCTCCTCCACAATTTCCAGAATAAATCCATCATGGTCAATATTTACTAACATGATTTTAGTTGGGAAGTGATTCAAATGAATAATGTATTTAAAAACAATTTATTGCTTTGTAAGTCAATTTAAGAAAAACTGTTTTAAACTCAGGAGGCCTTAACAAAGTATTGTGACGATCACTAAATTCTATTACCCAGGATTACATTTTATTGTATTGCTTCTAGAAATTTTAGAAAAACTAAATCATTGCATAATAAGTGAATCTCCCCTTGAATCAATCAATTTCCCCCCATTTTCCCTCTTATAATCATTGCACTCATTGTATTACTGTTTTTATTGTATTTTTAAAAGTATTACTGTTTTTAATGTGTTTTTAAAAGTTTACATAAATTCTATTATTCTACAAGATATTTTTGAAACTTAAAATTTTCATTCAAATGGCTTTTGAGATAATTTTTATTATATATTTATACAATTATAACTTATTGGCCATTTATATGTGTACGTGTGTGTTTCACTTTACCCTGCATAGAACAAAGTCTGTATCTATGTATAGATATAACAAAAAGTCAAGCAAGAAATTGGATAAATTAGTCATACTCACTCATCTATTTATACATAAAAAGCTATCCCCCAAATTTTAGAGATTAAAGCAACAAACCCTTATTAACTCATACTTTCTGTGGGTCAGGATATGGGAGACAGGTTAGAGAGATGGTTGTGCTTTAGGGTCTCTCAAGAGGTTACAATTGAGATCTTGGCCAGAAGATCTTCCAAATTATTAATATAAGGTAAAATATTTTAAGCTATAGCAAAAGAGAAAACACAATAGAGCATAAAATCAGAAACATATAATATTGGAGTAACATAAAACATAGAAATCATTAAATATGGCTGAGTTGAAATTTTATTGAACTATAGACATTTAAAGATTATTTTTAAAAATAAAATATAGCCACATCCTTTTTACAAGAATCGTTTTAAAAATAATTTCTAAGAAAAGAATATAAAGAATGAACAAGAATATAACAAACAAGTGCCAAAAAAAGAATAATGGCAACATTAATATAGGATAATATAAAATTTAAAGTAAAAATACTAAAGATAAAAATTTTTAAGATGCAATGGAATACTTTATAATGGTCAAAGAATAAATCCTGTTATATTCTTAAAGACAAAAGGAAAATTCTTTGTAATTTAAAAAGAGGTGAAAAGATACAAGCACCTCATTTCATATACCAAGCACAGGTGGAAATACATAAAGTAAAAACTTTTATAAATAAAGAAACATGATTAATCCAATCATCCTGATAGAATTTATGACACCTTGCTCAGATATACACAAAGAAAATTAGTAATAACTACAATTTAGGAAGACTTGAATAACCAAAACACCATATGCTGTAATCAATTCACAAATAATACTTATTGTTCTCAAACACTAATGGAACATCTTAAAAAATGGACCAAGCATTAGGCCACAAAGATAAAAACAAAAAATTACACAAAGGAAACCATATGGTCAATATGGTGCATTTGTTTTGCCCCCAAATGCATCCAAAACAGATGCTAATCACAAAATGTCTTTCCCATCTTGCCCCACCAACCCCAAGAAATATCCATCTTTGTTTTAAATCATAAAAATGATAGTATTCTTTGAACATTCATTAAATAAGGAAAGCAAAACTAAAATTGCAGTTACTTGGAAATGAACACAATGAGGGTAAAAACGTTTCTTTGAATTAATGCCTCTCTTAGAACATAATAAATAGTTGAAACAAATGAAATATAAATACAACCTAAAAGTCAGGAAGTATAATTAAATAATATCCTAAAACTTTCAAAAACTCAATACAGATGAAAGGAGAAATCAATGAAACACAAAAATGTGGGAAAATGAAACTTGGATCCTAGAAAAGACCAAGAGTCTTTGTCAAGTCTGAATATAAAAAAAAAAAAAAAAAAGGAGAGAGAGGGGCACCTGGGTGGCTCAGCAGTTGAGTATCTGCCTTTGGCTCAGGTCATGATCCTGGGGTCCAGGGATCGAGTCCCACATCAGGCCCCCCACAGGGAGCCTGCTTCTCCCTCTGCCTGTGTCTCTGCCTCTCTCTGTGTGTCTCTCATGAATAAACAAATAAAATCTTGAAAAAAAAAAAAAGGTGGGGGAGAGAGATTGACATATACAACATTAGGAGTGAAAGTTGAATGTGAAAAAATAGGAAGTGAAATCTAAAAATTAAAAGGCAAGAATGCATAAAATGTCCGTTCCTTTTGGTAAAAATGTCCACAACCAAAATTGTTTCAGAAAGAAGTAGTGAAACTATATAAACTCATCATCGTAGTAAAAATGGAAGTCAGTCAAAATATAGAGCATTCCTCCTCAAGAAAAAAAAAAAAAGGAGGCGGCTTCAGCCTCAAAAGAGATAAAAATCCACAGGTTGTGGGGCAGCAGGGGGCAATCCTAATGTGAAGATTTTCTAAACTATATAAAAAGGGAAGAAGTTCAGAAGTTGCCACTCTGTCCTAACAAGTCAAAACACTGAAATCTCAAAAAAATTAAGTTTCTGGGCTCCGTAGAAGTGAGGTCACAGGGCACCTGCTGCCCCCAGAACTGGACAAGGCAGATTCAGAGAATCACTACACACCAGGGCAGAAAATGCCAGACAAACCAGTGCCTCGCTGGGAAAACCTGAATGGTAATTGGTGAATCGATATCATTCATGAGGCTCATTGTGGACAAGTCTGAGTTAAAACCTCCGTGGGGCCCTAGTCAACTGGGGAGCTTAGCACTTTGGAGAGTTTTATCTCCCCCAGTTCTACCAGGTTCTCCCCGTATACAGTGAAGAGTACTCCCTTTGTGCTTCTGGCAAGGGTAGAGGAAAATGCACTGTTTTTGCAATATGCCATTCTGTCCTTGACAAGGCCTGCCTTCAGAGAAACAGCCTAACTGACCCAGGGGGAGGGAAATATTCCCCTGCAGTCCACTGTAGCCAGCCTATCCTTCCATCCAAAAGAATGGAGGAGGGTTTGGGAGTGAGGGGCATTGGGAAGGTCACAGTCCCCATGGCACAGGCTCACTAAAACACTCAGACCCAATCACAGGACTACAGAACGCTTCCATCCCCCCAAACCTCACAACCCCATTGCTAAAGACCTATTTCCAGCACTTCCATTTACAGACCACATCATAGCCAGCAATCAAGAAAAATTAAGAGACACAGTAAAAGGTAAACAGAACACAGTTTAAATAGACCAAGCACCAGAACCAGACTGAGAGGCAGCAGAGATGTTAGAATCATCAGCTCAAAAATTTAAAGTTAACTATGATGAATATGATGACCTCTCTAAGGGATAAAGTAGACAGCATACAAGAACTAATGGGCAAGGTGGGGCAAGAGAAGGAAATCTGAGAAAAGGACCAAAAAAAGAAATGCTATACTTCAAAAGCACTGTGTAGATTTATCATTTCCATGTTCATATCCGGTTGCCCCCACTGAGTGAACAGTCCATCTTTCCATAATGATTTGGGATGCCTTCTCTTTCTGGAATCTGTTTTCTGTTCCATAATGCTCTATCTCTCCATTCTCATGCAGGCACTGAGTTAGGGGCAGACAGGGCTAGGAAGGGGGCCACAGAAGCAGGCTCACAGAAATCCCCAAAATGCTGAGGTTTAAGGAAACCAGAGATAAGGGAGCAGGCCAGACCGCCCTGCCCTAGGTGTGGGTGCGGAGGGTATCTTTTTTATGACAGTCACCTGTGACCAACAAAGACTAACCAGACCCCAAAGAAGAAGTCAGCCATTAAATATGTTATCAGCAATCCTAACTCAAACCAGGGTAGCACAAGAATCTCAAGGCCTCAAGCTTCCCAGTTAGTTCTCGATAAAATACTGATGCTACAAGCCCTCGGTGGCAGCCCTGTTGGGACCCCTCTCACTCAGAGCTTTCTCTGTATCTTTGCTCACTTTTTTTATAATCTTCTGTCACTTTACTCACTCTCAATTGTCCACCAGATTTATTCTTTGACTCCATGAGATAAGAACCAAGCTCTACTGTATCAGCACTGCATTTTTTTTATTCTGTGCATTGTAATTATAGTATTTTGGATAACAGGTGGGGTAATTGATCCTCATTGACAGATAAGTTGAGACAAGAGGTTGTTTGGAAAACAAGCAACTTCCTTTGGGTTTTAGAGATGTTAAAAGAAAACTCAGTGGACTTAAGAAAGCTGTTAAAATGATACAACTTCAGGTCATGCAGAAAGAATTACTAATTAAATTTTAAGTGCCTTGAAATTATAATTTAAGAGACTTATTTAGAAGCCTTTAAATTCCCAGAACAGACAAATTTAAATTTTTATCCTTAGGTGATTATAGGAGCAAATCACTCATTAGTCCAAAATATTTTCAGCAATGATTCCAAACAAACCAACAAAGAAAATGCACAGTACATACTTAAACCTGGTTCAGAGCTGTTTTATGGCATCATTACCTACAATTCCCTCCTGTTTCTACTCGTGAATTAATTAGCATTCTTATGTAGATATTCATCAAATTTTGATTTGGGGCAAGCATAAGCATAAAATAAAACCAGAAGACAAATATTTGCGTGTAAAACATCTGCTTTGTCAGCACTAGGATTTTAGCTGTATTAATTTAGCAATAACAATATAGCCTCCAGAGGCTTTATCAGGTTGGTTTGTATATTGAGGTTAATGCCCTTGCAAATGAGTTTATATTTACATATTCTACATTGTGGGAGTCTTTAAACCATTCTTTAAAAAGTATCAGGTATAGACAGCTAACGGGATTGCATAACATTTGAATTTAAATGATATGAAATGTTATACCAATCATTATACTAAATTTGTATTTCAACACAGTAGAATAATGAGTTAAAGGCTGGATAATGGAAGTATAATGAATAATACACCTACCTAGAATTTATTTGTATTTGAACAGAATCTTGTAAAAGGCCCTGCTTGTCTATTTTTACTCATGACTGATACAGGAAATATTAAAACAAATTCTTCCTCTACTATGCCTCCATGTCCATGTTCAAAACTAGAGGTAGGATTTACTCAATCTGTGATGTATCATGATGATGGTGACATGATTTCCAGTAAGTGAAGCCAAATTTTGGAGAGAGTCCTATGTACAATTTAATTCATCCTACATTAAGCTTAAATAGAAGTAAACATAATTGGGGCACTGGGGTGGCTCAGTCGGTGAAGCAACTGCCTTTGGCTAAGTTCATGATCCCAGGGTCCTGGGATGGAGCCCTGCACTGGACTCTGCTCAGCAGGGATACTGCTTCTCCCTCACTTTCTTCCCCTGTGCTCTCTCTCCTTTTCTTTCTCGAATAAACAAAATCTTAAAAAAAAAAAAAAAAAAAGAAGAAGAAGAAGAAGAAGAAGAAGAAGAAGAAGAAGAAATAAACAATTAATACTAGAACAGAAGAATTCTGGTAAACACATCCAATTAATTATCCCTACAGAGCTAGTGTCACTACTGTTTTTTGTGATCAAGACAATTGTTGCCTTATGTTCCTAGCTGAACTGTTCAATTTTTCCTGGTCTGTAAACCCCTATATATGTTGCACTAAAATGTTTATTTTTACTCCATGTCCTTTACTATTATTTTATTGTAATAATACTTCATTTGGCAATAGATTTATTAAGAGTACAGTCATTAATACGATATCTTTTGTTTCCTGCTTAAGGCTTTCCTTCTCTCCCAAGTGCTCTGCCTCAGGTCCACTATTGTTTTTTTCACAGAAATATGCCTATGTTCTTTGCTGTGTCTTTCTCTGTTGTTTTGTATTGTTTTCTCTTGCACAAAGTGCTGGAGAGAGCTTATGGAATTTGCTTTTTTCAAAGGAAGAGTCCTTTCTTCACTGAACTGACACTGAACTGATAACAGGTATTTTGCGTGGCACATTTCCACAATTCCTGTCTTGATGTGACAATGCCTTCATTCACACCCAGTGTTCACAACCAATTTCATACCATGAGGACACTGCAATAAGGAAACAGCAAAACCACTGCCCTCACTCACGTCTAGCCTGGTAATAATGAAACATTCCTCTGGGAGCAGAATTTTTGGAGCAGCATTGTCTAGATACTTGGGCAACATAACACAGAGATTGAAGAAAGATCTTAACTGTGGGCAAACCAAAAATTTAAATTACGGAATTAGACCAGTGTATTCCAAATTCACACCTGAGATGATGAACATGAGTACTTGTATCTTTGGATTCAAAGAAGGAGAACAAAATTTCTCTTCTGAATCTTTGGCAAATATTTTTAAGAACTCCAAAAAGAAAAAAAAAAAGACGTAATAGAAAATTCATGTCTCTATCAGTGTTTTTAAAGGATTGCACTCTAGGGTTAACCAAATATTCCATGTAATCATTCTTCCTCTATTAATTGACTTTTCTCTGCTATCTTTTTTTCTTTTTGTTTTTTCTTTCTTTCTTATGGACCCCTAGGGAGGAGACTCTGTATTCAATTTCTTCTTTGTGTATTTGCCTGACAAATCTCAGAAAGAGTTTCATAATATTTTCTCTAAATATGTCAAGGCACTCAGTAACAATATATTTATTCTGAATTTTTTCTTGCTGTATTTCTCTATAAAATATTTCCATTTGTTGACCCACACAATTCAAACTTTTCCTTTATATTTATGCTGCAATGTTACATTTGCAAATGTTGGCTGACACTCAAATTAATTTAAGAAGCACACCTGTCATTTTATTATTAATCTTTTCTCCAGAAGCTCTGTGTATGGCTAAATCTAATGGTGTTATGGTTTAGTGTGTGAAAAAGGTTAAAAGAGTCCTCCAGAGTAAATTGCTGTTCTTAAAATAAGATTATCTTATTTCCATATACCATTCCTTTTTTAAAAAGAAGCTGCAAAGATTTGATTTTGATTTTAATAAAGAAGTAGACTTCATTGAAATAGCTTGAACAACTTAGAGCAATTATTTGATGACAATTTCATGTATTTTATTGAGTTTGAACAAACAACAATTTGAGTGACTCCTATATTCAATACTATGTTAGAGAGGATGCGATGTTTATTTTGCACCTTCAACTTCATATTAATATCCGCTGATAAGAAACTAGATAACTTTTACTAAGAGATAACATAGCTATATGAAAGTGCGAATTAATGCTGAAACTTTCCTTTGCAAACATGGTGATAAAAAAGCAAATATCCAATATATAATAGAAAGGGAAAAAAAGCAAGATGATTCAGAATCTCAAATGCAAAAAGAGTTAGGAAGGTTATAGGCATTGTCTAGAAAGTTTAGCACCAAATTGCCTTTACTGGATAAAAATTGAGAGAAAATACTTGCAAGGTTTTACATCAAACTATAATATTTCTGTGAATTAGAAAATAAATGTAAATCTTTCTTATTTGTAGATATAACCAGTAATGGAATATTTAGTTACCATTCTCTAATGCTACCAAAGTGAACCACCTAAGATGTGTTTTCTTTTGTTTCCTGGGGCTTTGGTGCCTAGAAGATATGACAGGTGGATAAAAAACTTGACAAGGGGAAAAAATCATTTATCAAAAAATATTGAGTGATAAATATTTCCAAAAGGCTGAGAAAGGGAAACTTTTCAAGACACTTCTAATCCAATAAAAACAATCTACAAGATGTAATTGGACACATATAATTACAAACAAATAGGTTAAGAGATGGCTACGAAGTACCTTGATAGGAGAGCTGGGACATTATAGGAGCTGGAAGCCAGAAAGGGATAACCAAGGAAAGCAAGTATAAATGGCCTTGGATGAGGGAACGATCAAGTGTGCAAAAATAGAAGGGGCCTATTCAGCCGTGCAAGATGATCCCAACATGGGTGTGTTGAAGCAAACAGTACAACTGACCTCAAATAGATGGTCTTCAAAGACGAATAATAAACTATCATGCTCAAGTTAAGAAATTGAGCATTCAACACAAAATATGGAATGCTAAACTAGCTATCACGTTAAAAAGTTTGTACTTTTTTTCAAACAGACACACACACACTCTCTCTCTCTCGGGGATACTTGAAGAGATTTTCAAGTGAGAATATTCACGTGGCAGCAGAGTATTAAGTGGGTTGAAATGGAGGAAGATTAGAATGGAAGAGGGATCCCTGGGTGGCCCGCGGTTTAGCGCCTGCCTTCAGCCCAGTGCATGATCCTGGAGTCCCGGGATGGAGTCCCACATCAGGCTCCCTGCGTGGAGCCCTGGGTGTCTCTCTCTCTCTCTCATGAATAAATAAAATCTAAAAAAAAAAAAAAAAAAAGAACGAAGAAGCCTGCTCAGGAAAAGTTATGTAGAAGGTAGTTTGAAAATTAAGTGGTTATCTGGTTTCCAAATGTTTTCCCTTTGAAAGGATGGCTCCAGATTTCATACTGCAGGTAACAGAAAGGATGAAGGAAGTACAGTAACAGCCATAGTCTTCGAATGTAGAGTATTATAAAAATCGATGTCACTTATTAATACTTTAAACAAACTTTAACTTTAAATTTGTGTTTTTTTCATACAAACTTTAAACCTGTGCTTTTTTCATATACAAAACTAATAAGCAAAAGGAGGCTGTGCATTCTGAATGGATTCAGACTTTCTATAATCATCTTATTCCAATGAAGCTGAGAAACTGGAAATGGTCTCAGTAATCAGTCTCAGTAAAGACAAAAAGTATGTTTAAATTAACCCTAACAGGGATCCCTGGGTGGTGCAGCGGTTTAGCGCCTGCCTTTGGCCCAGGGCGCGATCCTGGAGATCCGGGATCGAATCCCACATCAGGCTCCCGGTGCATGGAGCCTGCTTCTCCCTCTGCCTGTGTCTCTGCTTCTCTCTCTCTCTCTGTGTGACTATCATAAATAAATGAAAAAAAAAAAATAAATAAATTAACCCTAACAGATTATGATTCTTCAATTTAAGAGAATATGTGCAATCTAAATAATATTATACTTTCAATTTTATTTTAATTAATTAATTTGCCTATAGATTAATTTTAATGGGAGAAACTTTTGACAGGTATTAGCTTAGGCATGTTTCTAAAAACTTAGTAATTTGTTCAGTTTGAAAATGGAAATCAGTACAAAAATGATAGGTTTTGACAGCATCAACTTTGTTATCAACTCTGAAACTAGAGCATGTTTGTTTTAATATATCTTCCAAAATTAAAGTTACTTGCTTGGCAAGTTCTAATTTCAGATTTATGTTTAATTTTTCTTAATCGTTCAAAAAGCTTAAACCAAATGCAATTTACTAACTTATTAGATGAGTTACAGAAGTCTAGGAGGGGGCATTTTTGTCTTACATGACACATACAGAGGTGACTAAGTGATTTGGCCTGGGTCAGATGAATAATTATTTTAATAATTATTTTTACCTAGTGGAAAAGGCTTCAAAAATCTGAAACTATTGGGAACATGTAAGTACACTACCTAGACCAAAATCCGCTGACACAGGCAAAAGACCATATGCCTTTGTGTTCACACAGTATTTAAAACTTTACAAAGCCAGCTGGCTTTATTTCATAATTTAATTACATATAAAAATGTTGAGCTAAATATTGCAATGCTTGCCAAAAATTGCTTTAAATATCTCAACCTCCTTAGCTCCATGTTATTGAATTTACATGTTTCATAACTCCTACCCTTTTACTTCTTTGTTTTTCAATATTAGTCTTTTAATAAAATATTACTTTGCCTAATATATTGTATTCTGCCTAATAAATTAGTGTGGAAGTTACTTGGATGCTAAAGAAAAATGATTTTTTTGAGGGTAAACTCTATATAAATATATAAATAACCTTTGAGGGCATCTGGGTGACACAGTAGGTTAAGTGACCAACTCTTGATTTAGGCTCAGGTCATGATCTTGGGGTCATGAGATCAAGCCTCACATCAGTCTCCACACTTAGCACAGAGTCTGCTTGATATTCTCTCTTGCTCTTCCTCTGCTCCTTCTTCCCCTGCTTATGCTCTCTCTCTCTCTCTAAAATAAATAAATAAAACCTTTAGAAAGTAAATAAATAAAAATAACCTTTGGCCATGAAAGGCAAATGCATTATTAATTACAAATGAATGATTTTCTTTGTTTTATTCTCTTAAGTATTTGAAAATATTTTCATCTTTTCACAAAATTATATTTTAAAAGAACTCTGGATCTTTAATATCTTCACACCATGGGAAGAAAAATGCTTTCATACACTAAAATCATGCATAATTCATTTACGCTAGAGAAAATGATCATGAACAGCATTTACAAAATAAATGGGAAATGTTTTAATGAGCATATGAAAATATTTACTTTATAAAACACAAAGTCAGAATTTTATATTTTCATGATTTTAGGATTGTTTACTTTAAATGAATCAATTATGGAAACTTGAGTAGGGAACTCCCTTTGGATGCATTGTCTCTATTTTTTTTTTAATCTAAAATTGCATGTTTTAATGTACAGGGGAGATATTACAATTTCTGAATTTAGAGAAAATGCCTACTCTTCTTTTCTAGAACACTTTTCTAAAATCATCACTCTACTTTCATTGCCTGAATACCTGAAACCTGAACATTGCTCAGTTACTAAAAAGTACTATTTTATGGCCAGCCAATCAAAATAGGTTCATAGATTTAAAACTGACTTTTGTGCCATATCATTATTATTCAACCTTCCCTACCTTCAATTATGGGCTGACTACCTATTCACCATTTTTATATTTCTGTGCTTCCCTATGTACACTTTTCTTTCAGACGTGGAATGCTCTCCCTTTTTTCCCAAAAGACTGTGCACCCATTTAAACCTATTTCAAGCCATTTCTCTTTGATAAAGTTTTTTTCATGCTATTTTCCCTTCAATAATCTTTCTCCTCTTTGAATCCAGCTCTTTTTGTCTCTACTGTTCATTTGGGAATTGTTTTTCTGTTTGTTATAGTTGGAGGTAGCTGTTATTGACCTGACTATATGTCCTAGAACAGAGGAGTTAGGTCTACCACTGTCTTCTGTCCACCACCCATGATATAATGCTTACAAGGTAAAATGATGTTACTTAATTGCTGGATCTAAATTTCAGTGAATAGTTTTATTGTTCCAATTATAGTTAAGTGTTTATTTCCCTACCTACATGTCAGAGTCATTACATATAGAGAGAGCTGGTTACCTTTTCTTTTTTTTTTTTTTTTTTTTTTTTTTTTTTTTTTTAGCTGGTTACCTTTTCTATGTTACCTGCAAACACAATGTTCCTGAGATTGTCCTTGGAAAATTGGGCACCCAAGTTATATTCCAGTGAACTGTTCAAGGAAATGTTGATCTTATTCTCCATAACCAATTTCAAAAAGAGATGATTAATTCTATAAAATGATGATCTGTTAATTGAGACATAATATACTACTAACATATATATAATACAAAAGTATCTGTATCTATAGATATATAGACATGTACATCTATATATAATACGATATACATCTATATCCACAGATCCCTCTATAAAGGAGAAGGGACAGACAGAGATGCTGTATGTGTGTAAATAAACACTTTAGGTGGGAAAAGGACTTGGACCAATATTTGGTGAGGATTTCAAACTGGTAGGAATATGTTTTGTTCTCTTCTGAATCTCAACTTAAGCTCCTTGAAATACCTTAAAACAAAACAAAAATCCAAACAAACTTAACTAGAATAAGACATATAATACCATTTTAAACTCTAAAGCACTATAAAATATTGGTTATTATTATTTTCTACTTATCTTTCGTCTAAGGTTTAAGTTGGTTACAATGATGATATCACTGCTGCCCAAGGCAAGGACAATGTGTTCTGTAACTAAAGCGGGACTCAAAATTTTCGTAATATATCTATTATCCTCTCTATAAATCACTTTATCCTCACATGATTTAGTTATGACTGAGAGGTTTAGGGAGACGTTCTTAGGATCGGAAAAAAAAGAGTGATAGTTTCAAATTCTAATGCTGCTACTTAAGTTTAATAAACCATCTAAATCTCTATCTCTTCATCTGGAAATTGTAAGTAAAACCAGCTAGCATGGTTGTGAGACCAAAGATAAGGTATAAAAACACCTGGCAGGGTCTTGTTTTATAAGAGACATTTACCAAATGGGAATTATTAATAGTGTTCACATTATCTTTTGAGAATAAATATATTAATTTACACCTCTGTTTTATGATGCCAAATATTATATACCATATAATTTTTCCTCTTATCCAATATCCATGACTAAATCTAAATCATCAACATGTCAATTTGATCTCTGAAGGTCTTTAACATTGTGGTATTTCAAACTTTATATTCTGCAAATTATACCCTTCTAAATTAAGTGCACTTTATGCTGATTTAGCATATTGAAATTTTATGTAGAAGTGATAAACCAAAATAGTCTGTTCAGGAATTATAGGATAATGACTGATTTTATTATTTCATTCAACTTCCAAATGCTTATGTTCGTTATATGTCAGCCACTATGGTAGGCAACAGGAGCATGGGCATGGAAATCACTAAACTCTTGCCTTTGGGCATATCTCAGTCTATCTTGGAAAGAAATGGAAAAGAAAGCAGTGTAATTTATGAATATAATCTTAAATGTCTGGACAACGTATCATGAGGAAGGGAAGAGGCACATTGCAGAATGGGTATGGCTTGGGTGGAGGACCTGGCAAAGGAATTGATACCTAAAGAGCACATATTGTCAACTGGACGAAAAGTAGAAACATTCCAGCGTAGTATAAGCACTAGTAGGATATGAGGGCTTTCTACCAGATGCCATAGCAAAGGAATTCAAATGACAATGCAAAAGGCAATCTAAAAATAAGATGGCAATCTGAAAACATAACTTTCTCTTCTAGCATCTCATCCAGGGTAATTGGGATTTAGGATGAGAGAGGGTTTAAATTAATCTATTGCAATGACATAATACACTGCCTTTGCTTTTATTTCCCCCAACATGATGTAAGAAAAAATTATAAATCCACTCTAACTCCGTTTACAACTAATGTGACGTTAGGACTCATTCAAGTGGTTCTGGCCCTTGATAAGTGGTCAAAAAAACTCTTTTTTGAGAAATGAACTCTTACAGTTTATGCATGTATGTAAATGTATTTTATATGTATGTATAAAGTAATTAAAGCCATTCTAAAAGCAAATCTTCCATATACAAATTTATCTTCACAGAGGGAAGAGTGCCCTCCCCTATGTAACATATTCAATTTGCTTCTTCAAGCCATCTTTCTTCTTATCTAAATGTGTGCACACCATGTATTCCCCTTTTCCTGTTCTATCAACATAGCCAACCACTTTACTATTTTGTATCTATTCATCAGATACTGATGTTTATCAAACACCTATTAATTAATGTGTAAAGCATTCAGTTAGAGGCTGGTAGAGGGGAAGATGGATGACTCGGCATAGAGAGTTGAAAAAGCAGTTGCTTAAAAATCATGTAGCCAATTAGAAAGTTATAGGTAGAATAAAGGAAGTTGACTGGATTTAGAGGATAACAGAATCACTTGAAGTTAAGTGGTATTTTCTGCTTGACCTTTTTATTTTTATTGTTAAGATTTTACCTGCATAAATGAAAAGTCTGAAGATGAAATCATTTTAAATGTAATTTTTCTCTCCCTTTATAATTCTGCAAAATGTGCTTCAGTGAGGGAATGGACAATTAGTTGCTACATCTTATCATGCTACAGGTTTGCACGGCAATCCTAGGTTTGGTTCCCGCCTGTCATGGATGTGGAAATCAGACAAGTGTACAGGGTTCTTCTTCCTTTTGGACCAGCAGCTGCGATCATCAAAGTGATACGGTCCTTCCAAAAGGCACAACCAAAAAGCAGATGGCAAAGCTCATCTACTATGCTGACAATTTCCAGATAAATGGAAGCTGTACTTGGCCAATCCATGCACTGCTGAAAATCAGGATCAGAAAAAGTGGGCAAAGGACCTGAACATACATTTTTCCAAAGAAAGCAGGCAGATAGCTAACAGACACACAAAAAGGTGTTCAACATCACTAATCATCCGGGAAATGCAAATCAAATCAAAATAAGCTATCACCTCACACCTGTTAGAATGGCTAGCACCAAAAAGACAAAAAATAAGTGTTGACAGGGATGTGGAGAAAAGGGAACATTCATACACTGTTGATGGGAATGTAAGTTAGGGCAGCCGCTCTGGAAAACTTCATGGATTTTCCTCACAAAAGTAAAAATAGGACTATCGTATAATTTAGCAAATACACTTCAACATATTCATCCAAAGAAAACAAAAACACTAACTCAAAAAGGCACAGCATATTTACAAGAGCCAAGATATGGAAGCAACCTAAGTGTCCATCAAACAGAAAAAGAAAATGTCACACACACAAACACATACACACACACACACACACACACAGAGTATTACTCAGTCTTAAAAAAAACAAAAACAAAATCTTGTCACTTGAAACAACATGGATGGACCTAGATATCATTGAAAATTCAAAGACAAGTACTGTATGATTACACTTATGTGTGGAATCTAAAAAACAAAACAAGACAAACTAACAAAACAGAAACAAACTCATAAAAACAAACTAGTGGGTGCCAGAAAGGAAGGGAGTGGGGGGATGGGTGAAATAGTAAAAGAGATTAAGAGGTTCAATTGTCCAATTATAAAATAAATAAGACACAGGGATGTAATGGACAGCATGGGGAATTTAGCCAACAGCATTGTAACGATTTTGTATGGTGACGAATGGTGACTAGACCTATTGTGGTGACCACCTCATAATGTATATAAATATGAAATCACTAGGTTGTACAACTGAAACTAACACAATATTGCTTCTCACCATTGATCATTTTAAAGGTGTTCAATGATTTTCATAATATCCTCTTCTTTTGAAATATACAAATTCCCTAAAAGGATTAGATATCTACTAAAATATTTTAGAATTATATATTCAGTAGAACGTAGACTCCATGAGAGCAGGGAGTGCCCTTTTCCTACATCCTGGCAGGGTCTTACACGTATGGATATTTTCTTCCTCTTTGTCCTCCTTTCTAAAATGAAGTAAAGTATTAATATCAAGAGATGTCTACAGTGTTTCAGTGAATTCTGATGTTCACGCTAAACCTAGGACTATAATTCCAAATTCTATCTCTGTGTATTTATCTATGAAGTGCCCATGTGAGGTGCCTGTATTTCTCTTACCTTTTAAAGTTTTTAGGCAGGAAAGGATTAATGAACCTACCACTTCTCTCTCATACAGGGGTGAAATGGACTTTATGAAACCATAGTGGGAGCCTCTCTGATTTATGAGAGAGAGGAAAACTGCACCTATTAAAGGCACAAGCCTTCTGAGTGTTCTGTCCAAAACCATTTAACCTCTGGGTTATCCCTGACATGCAGACCTGGGAGGAGCAGCAGGACCCACAAGCAGACATTATTGTGAGCTAATTGAGAAGGGAACGAACTGGCTTCTTCTCTGCTGGCCTCGTTATGAATAGGAACAGACAGCCACTGTCAACATGGTATAAGGTGAAGGGAGTCAAAAGGTCCTCTACCAAAAATAACTATCAGAATCCTGCTTTGTTTCTACAAATTCCAACACCATTGTCCCTTTTAGTGACCTTAAGTACTCCTTAGCTAGCTTAAGACATCATCTAAATTTAAAAGGATAATGAGGGGATCCCTGGGTGGCACAGCGGTTTGGCGCCTGCCTTTGGCCCAGGGCGTGATCCTGGAGACCCGGGATCGAATCCCACATCGGGCTCCCGGTGCATGGAGCCTGCTTCTCCCTCTGCCTGTGTCTCTGCCTCTCTCTCTCTCTCTCTCTCTCTCTGTATCTGCCATAAATAAATAAAATATTAAAAAAAAAATTAAATTTAAAAGGATAATGAATTTTCTCTCAAAGTAGCTGAGATCAGTTTATCCATTTATTTATTGCTACAATCTGCAGAAGATCCTCGGAGAAACCAGATAAATAACAAGATAGTTTAGATGATAGAAGAAGATAGGAGGTTTCCAAGAATACTGAACTTTATCGGACAAGGAAAATGTTCTAATTACTCACCAGGGGAAACGTTTAGGTAAGAAAGTGAAATTGGAAGTATTTATGAGAGACGGATGAATTTATGGAGAGGGTTGGGTGGTCAGTCATCGAGTGATAGCTCAGGGTTTTGTCTCTTTTTTAAAAAAAAGAGGCAAGTGAATACTACTGTCACTACCACATCCTGTGCTTCTTGGAAGAAGGAAGATGATTGTCATATGTGCTTAAAATGAGGAGACCTTAAATACTTTCTGCGTTCCCCTGCCTTGAACCTAGCCACATTATTTTACAGATATCACCTGTATATGTCAATGGGAAGCTCTACCACTGGATAGAGCTGGATGTCCCTACACCAGCAGATACGGGGTGTGCAGAGGAAAGCAGAGGAAATGCTGAGCAAGTGTAAGATCACCTTTTAAGAGCATACAGGCCAACACTTCTTATACACATAGAACTTCATCATTTTTTTTCTAACCCATAGCATCGAAGGGGAAATTACCTTCTAGAAGAATTACATCCTGCTCTTCATTCTGCATGCAATGATTGTTTATTTAGTGTTAAATCATGTAAGATGGCGCAATAATACATTTACTTTAGTGAGAACTGAAAAGAATTACTTGTTAAACCAAGGGAATGATTTCCAGGGAAAAATGATAGTGGTTTCCTTAAATTAGATTTTCTATTTGCCGAGCAGAACTTTAATTATGTATGTTTTAGTCAATAGTCAGCATTCTTTCATCCAGATTTTTAAGCACAGTTTAAAGATAACAGGATACTTATCTCATGGCAGTGGCATTTTGAAAAGCTTAGCTTGTGCACGTAGATTTTAGGCTAGATATAAATGGAGGCAGTTTTCCGGGTAAAACGTGAGCATTCATAGTTCTCTTAATTCATATGGGCATTGGTCATGCGTGGAATTGTTACCTTGACTTGAAGAGCTTGTGTTAAGCTCTTCCTCCTGAGTGAAGTGCTCAATAAATGCATGGCCCTACATGCAAAGTGTTACCTTTGAATTATGATAATGATTATATTGTATTTTAATTTTAACCAACATTCATTCAGACAGGCCTTGTACAAGGGGATGAAAGGATAAACATAAATAAAAGGGCCTCTGCCCTTGAATAGCCTTACATTCCAGAAGGAATAATGGAGGGACACCTGGGTGGCTCCATGGTTGAGCATCTGCCTTAGGCTCAGGGCATGATCCTGGGATCCAGGATCAAGTCCCACATCAGGCTCCCCAAAGGAAGCCTATTTCTTCCTCCACCTATGTCTTTTATGAATAAATAAATAAAATCTTTTTTTTAAAAAAAAGAAGGAATAATGGACATGAAAATATATAATTTTAAACCAATAATGTGCTGAATTGTCTGCAAAATAACAAAATTGTTAAGAAAATGAAAAGGCTAATTCTCTTTAAGAAGGATGGTAGGAAAGGCCTACAGTGTCTATTTTCTGGGCCCATTGGAAAGACACTTCTTAGACAGAATTGGAATACTGACAGAGGCAAAAGTGTTAAAATTTATTCAACAAAAGGGCCAATGACTAAATTAGAAAAATAGCTGTTTAGTGAAATGGAACCCGTAGGAACAATGGGACAACGTCATTGCAGTAGTTCTCTCTATAACACAGTAGGAGAGATGGACATAGTACCAGACACATCATGAAATCTAAAGAAAGCAGCTTTAACATGATTGGAGAGAAACAAGTTTCCCATAATGTCCTCAATTAGTCTCATTGGGTGGGCTGGCCATGGGATGGCCATGAGTGAAGGCTATCACATCCCTGCAGGGAAAGTGGAGAGCAGAGTGGAGAGGGGGGAGGGCAGAGTGTGTCAAGTAGCAGTGTAGGAACACAAAAGTGTCCAGTGAAGAATGTCAGGAGATGAAGTTGGGAATGCAGGAGGGTCATGGTTGAGAAGTCACGAAATACCTTTACCCTGTGCCCTGGAACTTTCACTCCATGCAACAGGCAATGGGGAGCCATGGACAAAATTTAAACAGACTGTAACAAATCAGATTTCATACGTTGATCACTCTAAGAAGTATGTGCTTTGAAATGGGTAAGAATGCAGAAAAAAACATGTGAGGAAAAAGTATGCTGCTTAAGTTTGTGTTTAAAAACCGTGTTAAAATTTTGTCAAAGGGGCAGCCCCAGTGGCCCAGTGGTTTAATGTCTCCTTCAGCCTGGGTTGTGATCCTGGAGACCCGGAATCGAGTCCCACGTCAGGCTCCCTGCATGGAGCCTGCTTTTCCCTCTGCCTGTGTCTCTGCCTCTCTCTCTTTCTGTGTCTGTCATGAATAAATAAATAAAATCTTAAAAAAAACATTTTTGTCAAGGGAAAGCTTTACTTTAAGGAAAATTCAGCATCCCACGAGTGCCCCAAAACTTGTGGTATTTGTTTTTAGGAAAATCAATAAAGAAGAGAGATTTCAGGAGTAGGGGCATTTGCACCCTGGCACATTGCTGTGAGGGAAACAGAAAATCAATGCCTGAGACATAGAGTTCCTGCCTAGGCCCTGGTTCTTCACTAGAATGAATGGCTAAATAGCAGGGTATTAATGTTAATAATCTGTATTAATGTTAACATTATTATCATTAATATAAATAATACCAAGAGCTTCATTATTGAACGCTTGTTACGGGCAAGACATGGTCTACTCTAGTTATAGAATGCTCACTTCATACCTCTAGTAATTCAGTGGTTACTTCCTACTTCACACTTGAGTAACTCAGGTGGGTACTTTCACTTATACCCATTTTTTCAAAAAAAGGTTCTCAAGCTCAGAGAAGTTAAATAACCCATCGAGTAGGAGTATCTGACCCATCGGTCTCACTTTCCAGCCTCTGTTTCAATCATGTTGGTGGTGACATCAATTAAGGTGAAAATACACAGCATCTTCACAGACAGAGATGCCTTCTACTGAAGGGAGTTAGAGGGTTTCAGCACCATAGGACCAGGCCATGGCCACGTGTAGGAGGAAGCAGACAATAAGATTTCATATCCCAGCAGCACCAAAATACTTGTTTTTGATGTTATCTGGTTGTGCCATTTGTCCATATTTCACATTTCTCACTCCCTATAGCTGATCCCCACCTAGTTCTTTCAGACTCCTTTGTGACTCATGAGAGGCTTTGCTTCTTTATGTCACTTCTTCGTGAAGTTCCCACGATGACTCAGGCTGGGCAGTGCTCCCATTCTATGCAGTCATTATACTTTGCCCCTTTGTTGACCACTGACTTTGCCCACCCAGAATCAGTTTGGTTTTCCTGCATTTCTCTAGGGCAGAAACTCTGCCCTGGGTACTTGTGATGCTCCAGAACGAGTCTGTTTGCAGGATCTGGTAGGGTTCAAGTAAACTTCTCTTGAAAGAAAAGATGAAACCAAGTTAACTATGTTGTAAAGATGACTTACATGATTTATGACAGAGGCTAGACTAAGATCCCTATCGTATGACTTTACATCACTAAAAAGCAGACTTCAATTCACGTAAGAAAAAATATATATTGACATTAAGGATGTCAATATATATATTATATATATAGCATATGATTATACATATAATCATGCACATACATGTATCTGTATGGATATAGATACATTCATCATAGTCAAGTGGAATATTTTCAGATATATTTAGGGAGATGCTTAGTGATCAGTTGTCACAGAGGAAGAGAGTAGTTCATTACTTTTTTTTTCAAGGAAAAACTGGTTTGATTTCATTCCCAACCAATCTCACTGAAAGAATTACAGCAGAGTCTCTAGAAAACCAAAGTTTTCAGGCAGCTAGGTATGTGGGGAGGTGGAAGGTGTTGGGGTGAGGGCTAGAGGGTAGAAGAGAGGATATGTCCCTTATATTCTGTGTCTGTGCATTTTGGTGTCTCTCACTCTAAGCCAGCTCCTCACTTAAGTCATTTGTTTAACGTGTATAAAAGAGCTAGATTATATTACCTCTAATATACTCTTCTAGCTCAAAAATATTCTGTAAAGAATGAAGAGTTGAGAGCAGGTCCCTTAAGATGTATATTTCTAAGAATACCCTAAGAATACCCTTCTGTCCCTGGGTACCAATTCCACCGAGACAAGGCCTTCCTGCCATTCCAGTAAAACCATGGGGTCTGGCATGACACTAGATTCGTGGTCAGTCCTACGGTGACCTGGTTCTGTGGATGATGATGGTCAAACACAGGACAGAAAGGGGAGGAGAGAGGACATGTTTAATCTTTACAAAGGCACAATGTGTTCAGCCCTAAAGAGGGTAAGAAAAATCAGGAATAATCTATAGCACGAGACAGAATAAAACCAAAAGATTTCTGTAACGACAAGCTTTTCCCGAGAGGGAATTTTCCAAAAATACTTTAGGGGAAAGATTGGTCCCTGACATAATGGACAGGTTAATTTCCAGGAAATTTTACCAATTCCAGGCAGCTTTGTGGCTTGGAAAATAGCAACAACCTGTGTCACAGAGAAGCTAAAGACACAGATCAAGAACTCCTCTTTGAAGAACCCCAGAAATAAAACATTTGGGCATGTGGAAAGGATTTCTACTGGTATTGAAACTTGCTGTAAGGCTTCCTGGCCTTACCTCTGCATCCCATCCTAGCCAAAATCCTGGGCGCAGGCAGGATCGCACCTGAGCCCTGTCACGTGGCACGGAAGTCTGTATAACAGAGCAGTAGTGATGCTGCCAATCACAACAATGGCAATGACTTGATTTGTGCAATAGACTGTTCCTCATTCCGTGTGCTGTCACACTCACTCCTAGCAGCCTTGAGTCAACAGGTAACCTTATTCCCATAAATGAGTGCAAGAAAGTGATTATTCAAGGAGCAAAGTAACCAGGCTGAGGATATACAGCTACGATTAATATAGCTAACTTAAAAACAGGAAACCTGACCCCAGAGCTCACATTCACACTCTTAATCATAACTCTCACATGCTTTTGTACAACTTGAATTAACAAAGACATTTAAATTGCTGATACAGCAGACAGAGCAGGAATCATATGGAAAAGCTTCAACAACAGGTAAGGATGACCTTTCACTCAATCAGACCTCATCAATCCTGCTGGAGGCCTTGTCTCCCCAGGGAAGTCCCTCCAGGACTACAAGGAGCCTGGGCGCAGGCAGTGAGGGGTTCTGTTCCAAAAGGAAAAAGCTCGGGGTAGTATCTCGGTGACTTTTATCGTAGATCATGGCAGTGCCTTCTGGGGGCTTCCAGGGCTGCCTAGAGGAGGTAAGAGGGCAACAGGCAGGTGTCCCTCCAACATCCTTGAGGAAAGCCAATGGCAGGGGTGCCGGGGTGGGGGGGTGGGGGTTCCCGGGACTGACTGACATAGGCAATGACCAAACAGAACAGCAGCCAGCTAGGAGTTGGTTCTAGTTGGGGCGAGGGGAAGAGTTGGATGGAGTGGAAAGTGGAGCAAACAGCACTGAATGGCTCAGCAGCTTTATATAATCAGTAAATATCTTAACAACCAATACAGCCCTCCTGGTGGCTATCAGCTGCCCCCCCCAAGCCCATGGGCTGCACCGTGGAGATCTCATAGCAATGTCAAGTTCTTCCCCACCACATCGAATCCCTCAGCTGGGCTCTCTTCTTCTGCGGCAGTCAAGATTTCCTTTCTCCTAGGCTTGGCTGATCTTCAGTTTTCTCCCCCGAGACAGGCTGACACCCGAGTCCCCTGGTGTTCCTATTCTTGAGTTTCTGCTTTGATGAGATCCCAGGGAGCTAAGGACACTTTCCTGTAAGTAATCTGCACTAACCGCTCATTTCCTTCCATCCTGATTGCTGAGGGGTGACTCTTCTCTCCTCCTGCTGGACCCGTAGCTTCCTATTTATCCTTACTTAACTGGCCTCTTCTTGCTGCAGATGTAGGGAGACTTAGATTCTGGCTGGGGTAGAATTTGGCTGGGGGAAGGGTGGCTTCTTATTGACAGTACCATCTAAAACCAGATTTCCTTATTACACAGCAACGTGGCCAGCTGGCCACTTCCTCCATCACAGCGTTAACACAGCACCTGCCCCCCACGTGCAGCAGCTCTGGGATTGTCCAGGGACTCACTGCGCTCCTGCTCTGCCCTGTGCCACGAGACCAGGTACTTGGTATGACTCAACTACCTTCTCTCCCTGGAGTCTGGAGAGGATCTGGCTGTGTGCCTTCTAAGCCATCCACCGTGATTCCACCGTCTGCCTCTGCCTTGAACTATTTCTAATCCTCAGTGGACTGATAGAATTTAATTTTCTTGCCTTAATGATAAAAGTGCTCCTTCTGGCCTAGGATATAAATAGGCAGCATGTTTTCTTTTTGTCTGTTTCTTTGGCCACTTCTCTCTCCCCATCCATCTTCGGTTCTCCTCTCAGGGGTGTCTAACTGTGCGTCCCCCCCCCACACACTTTCTTCCTCCTGCAGCTTCTGTCTAGACTTTCTTTTTATTCTCCTTTCTCTCTCTTTTATTTTATTACTTTTATTATTATTATTATTAATTTTTTTTTGCTTTTAATATTCTTCTTTCAGGATCTGTGCCTACTGACATTTCGTTGCAATCATCCTTTCCAGGAATTCACAGTACTGATTTATTAGCTCTATCTTACTTCAGAATATACTGAAAATTCTCTATTGATTCTCTAGCACAGGTACTTCCAGTCTTTTAATCTGGGATGAGGCCACACAGCTCATCAACTTGTTTTGGAGAGGATATGTTTTTATCAGGAATTATTAAACAGGGATTTGGCCCAATGGGGAATCCAGGCCAGTCTCCAGGAGAAAAAGCAGATGGGAGGTGTTTCTTACCTATCCACCTCCATGCACTGCCCAGATTCAGCCCACTTCAGAAGGATGTCCATATTTTATGTCATGTGCCAGCTTCAGGAGGCTTTAGGAGCTACTTCAGATTGGGGCTACATATTCTGTGATCCTTGGAGGCTAATTTATTCCCAGTAACTACTGACTGATGACTGTACAGCCTGGAGGCAGCTGTGCAGGGAACAGCAATTTCTATGATGTCATTAATGTTCCTTTCACAAGGGGCACCTGGGTGGCTCAGTCAGTTAACCACCTGCCTTCAGCTCAGGTCATGATCCTGGGGCCCTGGGACTGGAGTCCCAGGTTTCCCTGCTCAGCTGGTAGTCTGCTTCTCCCTCTCTCTGCCCCTCTCCTCTGCTTGTTCTCTCTCTCTCTCTCTCTCTCTCAAATAAATAAACTCTTTAAAAAAATGTCCCTTTTGCAAAGCCTCCTGCATGGCCATGTCTCAGTACCAGAGGGAAGTCCAAACACTTTCCTAACAGGGATTCTATGGTTGAACCCTCAACATGATTGTAAAAAAATAAAAATATAAAATAAAATTTAAAAAGTTCAACCCTCACATGTGAAAAGGCTTTTTTTCTAAGTTTTTTTTCTAAAGTTTCAAAAGCATTTGGTTTTCTAGAATGCTCACAGACTCAGCAAGTTATAAAATACTCATTGTGACATCTGGCCTTCAATTTGACCAAAGAGCAAAGAAAAGAACAGGTTGCTCTCAAAGAGACAGCTCTTTGGCCAGCAGGACGGAAATCTTATTCCCACTCCTGTTTTGCTGACTATAATAAATGTTATATTAGTCCACAGCCTCCCAAGTGGTCGCATGACAGATGAGAAGCTAGATAGCAGGAAAGAGAACAAAGCCTCCTCCTCATCCACCTACCACTGCCCCAATGCATCATCCGGACGCTCGCTCTCAGCCAAAGGGGATGAATCAGGACACACTCTGATGACAGTGGAGCTAAACGAGGTGCACTAAATTATGATCACCTTGCAGCTTTAGAATCCTAGCCCATTTCTCCCTGAGCCGCAGGGGTTCATAACCAAGTGCTGGTGGTGCCTACTAAAGTCCTTCTCACCCGGGGAATTGTGTGTGACCCCAGACAGCTGTGTTCCTAGGAGTGACACCCAGGAGATTACTATTTTGATGGTTTATTTTTCAAAATACCTCTGGAACTTTGGAGAGATCAGAATCCCCAGTAGCTACTGAAACAAAATCCCCAGAAGTGAACCCCTGTCTAGAATATGGGCTCCAGCGTCTATCTAGATCTCCTTGGACCTCTGGTTAACAACTCCCAGCAAAGACTCAGTCCCTCTGAAGGGTCAAACAACCAAACACTATTTAGGGTGTATGATTGAACAACTTGGTCTGATGTAATTACCTCAAGGAAATTTCATAAACTGACACTAAATAAAATTAAAACTAGGCAAATTCCAAATCTAACAAATCCAATTCCCATGTAACTCTGTTAGCTAGAACCCCAAAATTTTATGGAAAGCAATTTAGTCTGACCTCAGAAGATGTATAATAGGAAGTAATAAAAATGTAAAAATTTCTTAATTTGTAGTTCCCCTTTGGTGATTTTTTTTTTTAATCACCCTTTGGTGATTTTTTTTTTAATCACCCTTTGGTGATTTTTCTCTTTGTGAACACTGGGACAGACCAATTACTGAAAACTTTTATGAAAATTGAGCACAAAATTTATAAACTAAAGCTAGCCACAATTTTAAAAAACTAAGTGTAATTATAACCATAGTGTTTAAAGTATAAGGTCTGATTATAAAATTTAACAATTTTATAAGGAATTTTAGGTAATTCTTATGACATGTTAAGTAAAACTAATCAATCTGGAAAAGTAAGATCTTAGAGAAATCATAAAAAGTAACAGAAGATTTTATATCAGATTTATAATTTATAATCTAGACAAATGAGTTTTGAGTGACCATGCAAGATTTTTTGCCTTTGAGTTATTTTGCTTCTTTGAAAATATTTACACAGGAAATGTTATCCCTGCTTTCATATCTAATCCAAACCATGGTGGTCACTTAAAGCTTGGTGATGGTCTTTTGATTATTTGAAGTGTACCTTCACTAAACTGTTTCTCTTCTTCTCCATGTATTCCAAGTTGTTAAAAGATATGCACTTTCTTGAAGATAATTAGAATGTTCTTGCCGTCTAATTACATTATTAAACCTATCTTTTAATGTTCTTATTAATTTTATCTGTTTAACACATACTATTAAAATATTCAGATGTTATCTTTGTGTATATTTTTTCTCATCAATTTCAATCCTGATGACTATGATTAGCATAAATGAGTACTTGAACAAGAAGACCAGACATTTTATGATGTGGTTGTGCAAGGGAGTTATTTTATGTCATAATTAACACTGAGGAAAAGACACATAATCTCAAGTACAGAAACCAGCATTGCTGAAAAGATATAAGCTCTTGCTAGGATAATTTGTAATGGAGGGCTAAATATTCCTGAAGCAATTTTAGAAGAAATTTGTCCCACTCCTCATTATAGAAGGACTGTAATTTTATATTAAAATCAAAACTTAGTTATTCTGTGCCTGGCTCTATTCTTTTGCTGGGCCTCTTCATTGATTTCTTTAGAAAGATTCTCTGTAGTAATGAATATGTCTTAGTATGTGCAGACCTTGATCTTGCAAGTTCTTTTAATACCCTTTGCAATTTTGGGGAACATAACAAAGGTCAAGTTCAATTTGGCAAGCATAGATTAAAGAGTCCCTTATATGTTAGACACTGTGAAAGCTGTTGAGGCTACAAATGAGATCACCTTTCCCTGGAGAGTCTTTCAGTCTACTCACAACCTGCCAAACAGATCATTTCAGTATGATGTTAAAAGTGGCATGATGAAATTTGCCTAGGAAAATATGGGAGGAGAATAGAATATTTTGTCAAGCTTGAAAAATACCAGGGAAGGCTTTTTGAAAAGAGAGGATGCCCAATATGCAAAACCTGTGTTCTTCAGGAATGAAAATCCTTCTGTCAGTTGAGAAAAACAGTTGAGTGGCTTATTTATAACAACAAGGATTAAGGGGGAAAATTAATAAATAGGTAAACATCCTTTAGCAAAGAATGCTTAATGATATAAATGGTATATTAGCCAATAAACTAAATTATTTTAGTATGTAGAGTATCTCTGTATGGATCACCTACTATTAGCAGATTTTTATCATTTTTAAGAACATTCATTAATGAAAATGCACAATAACATTCCAGTTACTTAGAGAATAACATATGTAAGAGTCAACATTTACAAGTGAGTACCAAAGAGTGCTTTAATAGTGCTTTACAAGTATTATCTCGTTAAATCTCATATTGTCCCTATGAGGTAGATGTTAATATTGAGTTTATTTTATAGCTAAGGTGACTAAGGAAAGGCTCTAAATATTTGGTAATAACATTATCTATCTAATGTGTGTTAGTGTTGGATTCATACCCAGGTAATCTGTCTCTAGACTCTCTTACCAGACTATGCCATCCTGTCCCTCATGATAGAGCCAGTATATGAAACTACCTAGTAAAACTGAAAGGCATCACTTATATTTAATGAAATCATGAGCTTAGGTGATTTATCTTCCTTCTTTTATTATCTTGTTTTCTTTTGTATTTGAACTGCCCAGGGGTTCAGTTTTAAAGCAGATTCACTCAATCACCTTAGCATAGGAGGGAAAGGGCAAGGATTTAAGGGAAGAGGTGAGTCAAGAAATTTGAGAACACAGATCCCAGGATTGGCAGACTTTAGCTACCTATATTTGGAAATCCGGTAGGAACTCTACACTTTTGAATGCTGAAAACCCTCTCTCCTTCATGATGGTACTGTTTCTTTCTGTTTATTGACCCCATTACTTTTCCATACCAATCACGTCCTTGTCACATAAGTTTGCATGTTTTTATGAGTTCAACTGACCACCAACAAATAGTCAACTTTTCAGTTTTCCAAATTCTGATTCCCCAAAGACTATTACATTGGCCCAAACTATCCTTGTACAGAGACCAGAAGTCATTGGTTATTGCCTTTGTCAAGAGTGCACTGTGTTGTGTGCATCATGGTGGCAAGATGGAAAAGGCCATGTGCAAGGACATGGCAGACAAGGGAAGTTACCTTAAAATAAATCTGGTGGATTGTACTTTCTCACGTGCATGCTTGTTAGCTTAACCCTATTAAAATTTGCAAGGGTGTATTTATGAGAGGGGTTTAATGTTTGAAACCATTCATAGGCTAGATTAATTTTTATCATCCTGTATTTTCTAACTATACCATTTTGAAAGGTTCTGCAGCTTTGCTAGATCTGTGTAGATGCGATGTGACCGTCTACCATCATGAGTGCACTCTTTGCTGATTGCTAAATGCTATCATGAAGCACCTAGTTGCAGGTATAGCAATTTCTAATAGATTAGCGGGTTCCACTTGTTGGATATGAGCTCCGAGCTTATTTTGTAAAATTTTATGTCAATCAAGGAATCGTAGCTGAGTCCAATGTTCTACTTCTTTGCTGTCATACTGACTCCCCACAGTTGAAAGTATGCCCTTTGACAGCCCTTTGAAGCTCTGCTAGTGCTGCCTTACTTTTCTTAGTATACCAAAAACCAGGAGTTTAAGCATAAAATAAATAAGTAGGATAAAATACTGCAAAATTACAAGAGCTAAAGTTTTTTTCCTTCTCTCTTTCATCTCAAGTTCAATTCCCAAAGGGAAAGTGATGCATTATTCCTTTTTAAGAAAGTTGATTGAATAATTAAATCCTAAAGCAGGCATATCATACAACTAATATTCTGTCCTAGGAACCAACCAAATCCAGCCTCTCTGTACTGTCAAAAACTGCTATCCTAATAAGTGAAATGCCATTTTACTGAAAGATTTTCAGTTTTACCCTGGTCCCCAGTTGCTATTCTATGAAAAGCAATTTAGATCACTACTTAGATTCACAAATTTACTTTCTAAGGAGCATTTTTGGGTATGCTTGAGCAGCAATAAACACAGGAAGATTCTTTCCTATAAATTGGATTGCAATATATTTGACTTTTATGAAACTTCTTCCTCATTTTTAAAATAGAGTTGGACTAGCTCAAATTTAAGGTCCCTTCCAGAATTAAAATGCCATAATAATATAATTTTGTAATTTAATTAAATATCCCCTGTTCAAGCAAAGGGGTCAGAGCCCAAGCACACATTTGAATTTGGTTAAGAAAGGTAACTTTTCCTCTGTCAAAGTTTTCTCTCTACTTTCACAGACCCTATCTTGGTTTTACAGAGCTGTTAGTGATTTTTCTCTAACTGTTTTAAATTACCACTTCCTTCAGAGCTAAGCATTTGTAAGATGAGCCTGAAAACAGAAAAGCCTTCAAGATACCAAGTGATGAATTACCAAAGGTGAAATTTCAGGAAATGATAGGTGGCCCCTCAAGTGACACAGTGTACCCTATCTATTAACTCCTCCTGGGCTAAGCTGGAAGTTCTGGAGAATTAAAAAGGCTCCGGAAACCAAGTTTTCTCCGTTCCGATTGACAGTCAGTAAAAGAAGTCAAATAACACTTTTATTTATTAGTCAATATGTCCCTGTTTCACATTCAGTCTTTTCTGAAGTTGGTGTAGGTAAAGTCTTTTCTTCCAAATGATGAGTGCAAGGCAGAAGCCAGTCTCCAAGATGTCTATCAGTCAAAATATGATGTTCTGGAATAAACATGAGAGGATTACACTCTATAAATGTTGCAAGTTTGGGTGAGCCATTAATAATAGCATGTTCCAATAGTGAATCTAAAGGATATCTCTATGGCTTTACTGCATGCCAAGGTCTGTATGCATGGGGGCTTTTGACCATGATAAGAAGATAATTGATTGAAACTGGTTAAAACTTTTTTAAAAATATCAACTAAAATTTTCACTGACAAAGTGGTTTCAGGAGACTCTAAAAGTTCGTGCTGTACAGAGGTGCTTCCCATTTTCCTCAAACTCTAGGATCTGACTTTTGTCCCAAAATTTCTTCCCGCAGGAATCAAAACAACTCAGCTATTATCACCTCTTGGAGTTCATACAAAGGCAGGCAGGAAGGCAAATTTTCCTCATGGGCTTATTTTTATCACAGGGAAAATCTTTACCAACAGCCAAATAGCAGACTTCTTATATATCATCAGCCAGAATTGAGTCGATGCTCATCTTAAATCATTTATGATCAAAAGGTAATTATGTTACCACAACTAGTTTTCTCAATCATAATTAATGATCTGAAGTTGTATATTTCCACCAAATACATGAACAAAATTTAGCTTCTATTATCAAAGATGAAGGTATACAGGTATTTACCTGTATATTTAATAAAACTTTATAGATAGGTGATGTATATCCCCAACCAAGAAGTGCTGGCCTAGATGTTAGATTTAAATGAAAGAAGAAAAGTTGTAACCAATGGAACATTTTAAAAATAACTGAATTTATAACTGATGGCACTGTACCATTATCTAATTTTAAGCAAAGCAACACCAGCCTTCTGACAAAGAGAGATATATTATAGACAACAAAAGGAGTGATGATTTTTCAGATCTTTCCATACAGCCTACAATTTCTGAAATATTTATATTAATAATATTCTATCTGCATGAATTTAACCTAAAAAGTGTTATGTTACCATATCTTTTGACATGTCATTTTTCCATGCCAATTATGAACAGTACTGTGTCAGATAAACTTCATTATTTATAACACTTCTCTCTTTACAGGTTGAAAGAGTAAATCCTTCGTGATTTTCCAAGGACCCTTCAAGATAGTTTCAGTTGGAAAAGATATCCCCTGCGGGAATACATTTTGGGGCAGAGGGAATATGGAATGATGTAAAGATACTTGCACACTTGTTTAAGATAGGATCATGAGATATTGAGAAACAATTTGGCTACCTATTGAACCAAAGCAACAAAGATACTTTAAAATTTAATAAACGGAGAACTTACAGGTTTCAGTTATGCACATAAGCAGCTTGGAAGCCACCACTTCATCCTACTGGAAAAAGCTAAACAGACTGAAAATCAACAACTTTTCTAGGACCTACAAGATGGATATGGATACCAAGCAAACTGTTGCTTCCAAGATTGGAGAGCCCAAGAGGCAAGTATTAAAATATAACAACTTAGCCAAGCAGAGCCTAACAAGTTGAAACCAGCACAGGAACAGGCAGGAGGGTAGGACAGCCAGAACTGTAATTGATGAATTGCTCGAGGTTCAGTGTGGACAACTCTATTAGTTAAAAACTCCACGGGAACCCAGTTCATAGGAGACTCCCACAATTTTGTGAGATTTGCCTCCAGGAGCTAGACCAGGTTCACACTAAATATCTGAGAAGAATCTCCTTCTTCTAATTGTTAGGAGAGGGACAAAGGAACAATTTGAAATACTCAAGAGCACTCTGATTTTCTTTTTTTTTAATAATAAATTTATTTTTTATTGGTGTTCAATTTGCCAACATACAGAATAACACCCAGTGCTCATCCCGTCAAGCGCCCCCCTCAGTGACCGTCACCCATTCACCCCCACCCCGCGCCCCCCTCCCCTTCCACCACCCCTAGTTCGTTTCCCAGAGTTAGGAGTCTTCATGTTCTGTCTCCCTTTCTGATATTTCCTACCCATTTCTTCTCCCATCCCTTCTATTCCCTTTCACTATTATTTATATTCCCAAAATGAATGAGACCATATAATGTTTGTCCTTCTCCGATTGACTTATTTCACTCAGCATAATACCCTCCAGTTCCATCCACGTTGAAGCAAATGGCACTCTGTTTTTCTTAACCAGGACTGCCCACAAGAGAAACTAGTTAACCAGAGCCTACCTTGCTAGGATACTAGGGCCTAAATAACCTGAGGGAGTGGAAATACCCAAATCCAGCTGGCTCTAGTCTTCCAAACTAGAGGCGGGGAAATACTCAACTCCAGCCCATTCTACCTCTCCCACTCAAGGAGGAGGGAAAAACAACAACACTGTTGTGAACTTCACAGCCCAGAATCACAGACTCACAGAAAGATTAAGAGCTAATCTTAGGAGCATAGAAGATGTCCACCCTCCACCCACACACACCCCTCACCATCACATCACTAAAAGCCTAGTTACAGCAGTTCTTTTTACCCAGGACATTGAGACTGGCTATCAAGAAAAAATTACAAGGCATACCAAAAGGCAAAAAGCATAATTTGAAGAGACAGAGGAAGCATTAAAACTAGACATGGCAGGGATATCAGACTTATCAGACCAGAAACCTAAAACAACTAAAATGAATATGCTTAGGGCTCTAATGGATAAAGTAAATAGCATGTATGAGCAGGTGGACAATATAAGCAGATGGGCATCCTAAGAAATGAACCAAAAAGAAATGCTAGAGATAAAACACACTGTAACAGAAGTAAGAATGTCTTTAAAGGACAATTACCTGAGGGAAAAATCTCGGAGTTCAAGGGTATATCAACCAAATTTTTGAAAACTGAAAATCCAAAGTACCAAAGCCAAAAAACAGAACAGAATATCGAAAGACTGTGGAACACTATGAAAGGTATAGAATACAAGAAATGAGAACCAGGAGAAGAAAGAGTGAAACAAACAGAAGAAATGTTAGAAAAAATAATAACTAAGAATTTCCCCAATTTAATATCAGACACCAAATCATAGATCCAGGAAGCTGAGAGAACATGAAGCAGGGTAAATGAAAAGAAAAGAAAAAAAAAAAAAATGATAGTCATAACATCCCAAACTACAGAAAATCAAGGATCCTGAAGCCAGAGCAGAAAAAATCTTTAACTATAAAGATAAGAATTAGATCTGACTCCTTTTTAAAAGCCATGCAAACAAGAAGAGAGTGGAGTGAAATTTAAAATGTTTAGAGAAAAAAACACAAATCTGTAATTCTGTACCCTGTGAAGTTATCCATCAAAAGTGAAAGAGAAATAAAGACTTTGTCAGCCAAACAAAAATTGAGGAAATATGCTGCTAGCCTTGTAAGAAATGCTAAAAGAAATTCTTCAGAGAGACAGAAAATGGTATAGATCAGAAACTCAGATATAATAGGGAAAGCAAGAACATCAAACAAGGAATAAGTGAAAGTAAACTTAAAACTTCTAATTTTATTATTAATTGATCTAACATAATAATTTGTTCAAAATAAAATACCAACAATGTATTTGATTATGTATGCTCATGTCTATGTCTAAATTTATGTACATATATATGCTTATGAAGTTTATATGTAAATAAAATGAATGGCTGGTGATATAAGGGGTGATAAGGAGGAATTAAAATTATTTTGTTATTAAAAGGTATTTACAGTATCCATGAAGCAGTACAGTGTTATTTGAAAATAAACTTAGATTAGTTGTAAATACATATTACAAACTCTATGGCAACCATTAAAAATGGCAAAAAAAAAAAAAAAGAAGTATAACTGCTTTGTTAAAAAAGGAGAAAAGTTAAATGGTATAAAATGTTCTATTAAACCACAAAAATCAGTAAAAGAGTGGAAGAAAAAATAGGAACAAAAACAAAGGCAGCAAATAGAAAACAGTAAAAATTATGGCCGATATTAATACAATTATATCAATAATCACTTTGAATGTCAATGGTCTACATTTACTAATTAAAGACAGAAATCGTCAGAGTGGATCAAAAAGCACAGCCCTACTATATGTTGTCTACAAGAAACCCACTTTAAATATAAAGATCCATATAGATTAAAAGTAAAGAAAGAGGAACCTATACCGTGCTAATACTAGTCAAAAGAGAGCACAATTAGCTCTGTTAGATTCAGATAGAGCAAATTTCAAAGCAACAAAAGTTATCAGGGATGAGAAAGACATTATATAATGATAGAGGACTCAATTCTCTAAGAAGACATAACAACCCTTAATGTATGTACCTAGCAACAGCATCAAACTACATGAGGTAAAAACAAGAAATACAAAGGGAATAAGTCTATCCATCATCACAGTTGAAGACTTCAACATCCCTCTATTAGACATGAACAATTCCAGCAGGCAGAAAATCTGTATAAACACAGATAAACTCAAATAACATCAATCAATCAAACTGGATACAACTGATACCTATATAGACTATTTCAAACAACAACTGCAGATAACTTAATGGTGAAAAACCTCAATGCTTTCCCAGTAATATCAGGTAAAAGACAAATATGTTCCCACTCACCACTCCTTCTCAACCTCATACTAGGAGTTCTAGCTAATGCAATAAGGCAAGAAAAGGAAATAAAGTACAGATTGGGAAGGAAGATATACAATTGTCTTTGTTCACAAATGACATGTAGAAAATCTGAAAGAATTGACAAAAAAATACCCTAGAAAAAATAAGTGATTACAGCAAGGTTATAGGATACAGTGTTGATGTATAAAAGGCACTTTTTTTTTATAAGCAATGAACAAATGAAATTTGAAATTAAAAACATAAAACCATTTATATTAGCACCCCCCAAAATGAAATGCTTAGCTATACATCTAAAAAATACAAGATCTATTTGAGGAAAATTATAAGGCTCTAATGAATGAAATCAAAAAAGAACTAAATAAATGGCGAGATATTCCACATTATGCATGGGAAGACTCAATGTTATCAAAATGTTAGTTCTTCCTGGTTTGATCTATAGTCAGTGCAATTACAATAAAAATCCCAGCAAGCTATTTTATAGATATCAACAAACTGATTCTAAAATTTATAAGGAAAGGAAAAAATCCAGACTAGCCAAAACAATATTGAAGGAGAAGAACAAAGTTGGAGAATTGATACTCTCTGACTTCAACACTGTGAAGTTATTGTAAATAAAACAAATAGGTCAATAAAACAGAATACAGAGCCCAGAAATAGACCTACATAAAAACAGCCAACTGAATTTTGACAAAGAAGCAAAAGCAATCAAATGGAGAAAAGATAGACTTCACAAATAGTGGTGGGACAATTGAACATCTACATGAAAAAAAAATGATTCTAGACATAAATCTTACACTCTTCACAAAAATTAACTCAAAATAGTTCATACATTTAAATGTGAAACAAGAAACTTTAAGACTCTAGAAAACAGCATAAAAAAAAACCTAGGTGACCTAGGATATGATGATGACTTTTTGGATATAACACCAAGGGCACAATTCACAAAAGAAATAACTGATAAGCTGGACTTCATTAAAATTAAAAACTTGTCTGTGAAAGACAATGTCAATAGAATGAGAAAACAAGCTATAGCCTGGGAGAAAATATTTGCAAATGACACTTCTGAAAAAGTCTATTTCCAAACATACAAAAAAAAAAAGTCTTAAAACTCAACAATAAGAGAATAAGCAACCTGATTAAATATACGGATGGCAAATATGCATATGAAAAGATGTTTCCAACCTCATCATATGTCATCAGGGAAATGCAAATCAAAAGAGCAGGTAGATGCCACTACAAACCTACTAGAATGGCCAAAACCCAGAACACGGACACCACCAAATGCTGACAAGGATGTGAAGCAACAAGGACTGTCATTGATTGCTGGTGGAAATGCAAGGTGCTATAGCCACTTTGGAAAATAGTTTGGCAATTTCTTACAAAACAATATAATTTTACTATGTGATCTAGCAATTGTACTTTGTAGTATTTACCTAAAGAGTTGAAAACATATGTCCACACCAAAACCTGCACACAGATCTTCATTTATATTTGCCAAAATTTGGGAGCAACCAAGATGTCTTTTCATAGGTAAATGAGTGAATAAACTGTGATAGATCCAGACAATGGAATATATTGCTCAGCATTAAGAAGAAATGAGCTATTAAGCCATGAAAAAACATGGAGGAACCTTAAATGCGCATTACTAAGTGAAGGAAGCCAAACTGAAAAGGCTACATACTGTATGCTCCTACATATGTGGCATTCTGGAAAGGGCAAAACTATGGAGGCTGAATAAGTCAGTGGTTTTTAGGATTTGAGAGAGTGATAAATAGGCAGAGAATCGAGAATTTTTTTAGGGCAGTTAAAATATTCTATAAGATACCATAATAATGGATAGATGTCATTATGCATTTGTCAAAACCCATAGGATATGTGGTACCAAGTGAACCCTAATGTAAATTATTGACTTAGGAGTGATCATAATGTATTAATACTGGTACAACAATTGTAACAAATGTGCCTCTCTGGTGGGTACATGATGATAATAAGGAGGGCTGTGCATGTGTGAGGGCAAAGGGTCTATGGGAAATCTTTGTACTTTCGCCTTAATTTTGCTGTGAACCTAAAACTGCTCTAAAAGAATAGTGTTAAAAATATGGGGGAAAACTGTATGAAAAAAAGTATGGAAGAGAAAACAAGTATGGCCTAATCAGGGAAAACTTGAGGGAGAAAATAATACCTAATCTGATATTTGAAGGATAAGTAAGAATTATAAGTATTTATGAGCCGGGTTGATAAATGTGAGAAAAGTGTTCTGCACAGAGGTTCATCTACAGTGATTGAAGCATTTTTGGGAAATCATCATTTACTTAAAACATAAAAGTCAAAGTTGTGAATGGTAAGAAATTAGTCAATAAGGAGGATAGATTTTAGTACAGAGAATGAATTTCAGAGGAACAAGAGCAGATTTTATGATATAAGAGGCAGTAATAATAATCTGTTCAAGGATTATCAAGAACATGGTCTGAGAACAAAAATTATCAGGGGTCTTCAGAAGTTTCACATATATAATTTATAGTTTTGGTTTACTTTTATTTTTTTATTTTTTATTTTTAAAAATATTTCCTCTGTTTATTCATGAGAGACACAGAGAGAGAGAAAGAGAGGCAGAGACAGGCAGAGGGAGAAGCAGGCTCCATGCAGGAAGCCCAATGCGAGACTTTATCCCAGGACCCCGAGATCACGCCCTGAGCCAAAGGCAGATCCTCAACTGCTGAACCACCCAGGTGTCCCAGTAGTTTTAGTTTTGATTATATACTCGGCATCATTTTGATGACTACCTAATTCCCAGGGACTGACTTATAATTTCAGCAGTTACAACCAGGATTTTGATTAAAATAACAAAAATCTCCAAGAAGTACTACATTAATTACCACAGCTATAGAGAAAATAAGATGCACAAAACAAGCAAAATAATGTATTCATAGTAAGTGAATACCAGTAAAAATTTCAAATAAATTTCAATAAAATGAAGCCATTGGAATGAGAAATCACCCCTCCCAAATGGGAAAGTGGTGTGTGGGGAACCCTGGAGAAACTACTGCTGATCCTAGTAAAATATAAGCTTCACAATGGTGAATTAATTTAAGTTGGTTTCTGGTCTTTAGTTATTAATACCATTGGAACATGATGAAAGAAAGCTGCTCTGATATCTACAGTCTCTTCTAAAAAAATACTCTTAAGAATATAATTCAATAGGAGTACCCGGTGGCTCAGTTGGTTAAGCAGCCAACTACTGATTTTGGCTCAGGTCATGATCTCAGGGTCAGGCAGGGTGAGGGACAGCTGGAGAGGGCAAAAGAGAATCTCAAGCAAGACTCCTCATTGACCACAGAGCCCAACGTGGGGCTCAATCCCAGAACCCTGGATTTCTGAAATAAATCTTAAAAAAAAAAAAAAAGAAATATATATGTATCTATATATTAAAGATTTATTTATTTGGATCTCTCTGAAATAAATATATTTATTTTTTAAAAGATATATATATATATATATATGTATGTATATATAACGAAAACAAGTCTCTATTGTTAATATCACCTTTAACAAAAGCTACGTGGAAATCATCCTCAAAGATAAATTTGTCTTCCCAGGAAGTAGACTTGAAAATAGAATTAAAGGCTGAGAGAGCCTCAGTATCAGTAATTATCTCTGACAAAGTCATGACCAGATGTGTAAGCTTCTTCCCAGACCCAGTTTACAGCAACACATCATCCAACAAGAGACACCCCAAGTACCTGCTCTCCAAAGATACCTCTCTTGACTCAACAGGTGCTGTTAAACCTAGAAAGTCGGAGACTCCATACAATTAAAGATTGTTAAACATCTTAACACTTTGCAAATGTATGTACCCAGTATCAATAATGTAGCATTTGAACTTCTAATGACCACAGAATCTCCACACCCTCCCCTTCACAATCCCCATCTGATACTCCTTTCTCTGTTCAGTGTGGTTGAGCTCAAATAACAAAGAAATCCTCCATCCTTGAAGCTGTTTTATATTCAGGAAGCTTAATTGTTGGTAAAGCTTAAAGACTGAGCCTCTGTGCCAGTACGTCTGTTTCTCTGAGTTGTAGTTTTGGAATACAGGTGAGGTTTTGTGTAGTTCTGAGCAGTTCGCCAAGAAAGAAATTCTTGAGATGTCTTTGGGGCAAAAAGGTGATTTTAGTAAAGTAGGGTGAAGGGAGGGTGCCTCCTAAGGAGGCAGAGAAAGCTACACTGGATTTATGAGGAGCAATTGATTATATACTATGGGGTTGGGAGGTAAGGAAAAAGGGAGGCATCCAAAAGGACTTTCATATGCTAAAGAAAACCCTCAGGATACTGGAGGCCTTGCTATTATCAAGATAAGACTGTTTTTCCCTATAACAAAGCCTTGTCATTTAGTAGGAAGTTTCCTGGAGGTATGTCACAAATATCCCACCCAGGAGTTGGGGGAGGTGGCTGTGTTGCAGGGTGTCAGCTTGTGCTTTGTCCTCAGCTAGCCTTCTACTCCCTCCTCATCTGCTACCTCTTCCCAAATCTCAAATATTTGCTCTATGGCCTCATAAAAATATCTGCAGTTCCCTGGACTGTTATGATGAGCTCTGGATGGTGCCCAGTCCAACAGTCAAGAAAGAAATCCAAGTCTACTCAGATCAGATTAGACCATCATGGTCCATAGTCTATAAAATCTAGAATCAAAATGCCAGAAATGACCAGAAATTTCAGTTATCCATGAATTTTTTTTTTTTTTTTTTTTTTTTTTTTTTTTAGTATAATATCCTGAAATATCTGGGGGAGAGAGTGGAGCATAATAGATTCTGTAGCCTCAGTGCAAACCTTGACTAAGTAACTTTGTATTTTAATTCTAAACAAGAGATGAGAAAAATAACACCGGTTTTTTAAGATTTATGATGTGTGAGTCAAGCTGAATATATTAGAAATCTTGTTAAAATAGAAGACATTCTCTGATACGTAGTGTTAGGTCCTCTCTTATTGTCCCATGGTTTCAGTTGAAAGTGAGACTCACAAAATAAATCTGCTAAAAAAAAAAAAAAAAAAACTAACAAAAGCAAAAGGTCAGTCCTTCCCAATTTAGAAGCGCAAGCCCTATCCTTTTCATGCCAACTGTAAAAATCGACACTAATATAAATAATAATAATGTTACTAACTTTGAAAAATTAAAAGGGAAAACACCAAGCTCATGGGATCCCATAGGTTGCTGCTAGACATAAAACAAGGTTAACTTGTACTTTCTTCCCCCAACACTGGCAAGACCTACTGATTTCTAACTCATTCTCTGCCCCAAGATCACCTAAAATAACTTCCTGGGTGACAGGAATTCTTCCAACATTATTTTCTCAGTATAAGATTAAGCCCTGGGGCACCTGTGTGACTCAGTGTTTGAGCATCTGCTTTTGGCTCAAGTCTTGATCCTGGGGTCCTGGGATTGAGTCTCATATTGGGTTCCCAGTAGGGAGCCTGCTTCTCCCTCTGCCTATGTCTTTGCCTCTCTCTGTGTGTCTCTCATGGATAGATAAATAAAATCTTTAAAAAAAAAAAAAAAAAGATTAAGCCATGGAGGCATTATAATAAAAGTTCTCAAACTGGTAGGAGATATTGGGGGAGAGGGAGTGAGGGTGGGAGGGGTGGACCTTAAATTCAGCAAAACTCACCAAATAAAAGAAGCCCTATAATCCGAAGAAGGCCACCCTAGCTCGTTTTAAAAAATGGACAGTACAGGACACCTGGGTGGTACAGTCGGTTAAGTGTCCAACTCTTGGTTTCCACTCAGGGTGGTGGGATTGAGCTCCATGCTCAGTTGTGCAGTCTGCATAATATTCTCCCCTCTTCTTCCGCTCCTCCCCCCACATATGCGTGTGCGCTCTCTTAAATAAATAAATAAATAAAAATTTAAGAACTGGATAATCCTCCTCCTAAAGCTATTTACATTTAAATTAAATCCTTAAGATATTGATCATTGTATCTGAGAACTTGGAAACAGCAGAAATGGAGAAACTTTCCTTTAAAAAAAAGCCCAGATTATTAAAATGAAAGGTTAGGGAAACTTGGTATCTGAAATAATGTATACCAATCAAGAAGCATTGGCTAGAAACCAAACTAAAAGATGTATAACCGTAAGCAGCTATGTTTTAATATCTGAAGTGCTCGTTTATCTTACATTTTAGGAATTTATTGCCTCCAAAAAGAACTTAGAAGACTTGTGATTCATACAAATATAAGTTTATTATGTTAAAGAAAAAACATATTCAGAGAGCTCATGTTTCAAGAAGGAATCTTTAAAAAGACTCTGGGAGTAGTCAGACTTAACAGTGGTGGTGCTGCAATCAAACTAGCAAAATAAAGATATTTACAAAGTTATGATCAGTGAGCAGAGGGATGAACGGGGACCCTGAGCCAGCAGTGGGGGAGCACTGTTCAGCAGTTACCAGAACAAGAAGAAGAATGTCACAGAGAGAAGGTCTTGAGGGATGCTTCTAGCCTGAGGTGACTTTGATAGGATGGGGGAGATGAACGCCCTCATCTCCTGCTCCTTCCTTTCCCGACCATCTGCTGGAGTTTCCATTGGCCAATAGGAAGTGAGAGGATCCCTGTCGAAGGAGCTCACAGGAGTCAGAGTCCTGAGGCGAGACAAGGTGGAGAAGGACAGACTAGATATGGAATGCCAAACTGAAGATATCAGCACAGCTGCTTCCGCAAACAGTTTTTAACAAATGGAAAACAAGACATTCTGTTGGTAGAAATATGAAACTTGTGTTTATGTTCTTTGCTTAAATGTATGTGTTTCTAGCTAAAAAGACAGAATGGCTGTGAATCATTTTTATGAAGCTAAAAATGATAGGAATTAAAGTTAACTAAAAGTGCTCTCCCTTTATAAAAGCAGAGTTTTATATTCAGAAAGAAATTTAACTAATGGGGTGATAAGAGCAGGCTGCAATCCAAGAAAGTGATAAAAGGATTAACTAAGGCTAAAAGGTCTTCATTTTTTTCAAGAGCCAGTTTTACATCTTCTAATAGCAAAAAGCCCAGATTTTAGAAAGGGATCAAATCTCCAACTTCCATCTTTTGGTCAAAAAGTTATTTATGCATCTCTTGTTTTTCAATAGCACATTTTCTAATTTTGAAGGTAAATAACAAATTCTGCTTAAATTTGAAAATGTAATTTAAAGGTACATATTGTATGACAAAACCAAAAAGCTTAATGTTTTGTCTCACTTGTTTTAGAAGAACATTTTGTGTTTCTTTGTGGAAATGAGTACAGTCGCTAATAATACAAAACTGGGAATTTGGGACAAAACATACATTACTGTCTTTCAAGAATTTCTATTTCTTGACTAAAACAAAGTATATAAATTCTTACATTAATGTAATAGCGTTGTCCTTAAAATGTTTTAGAGTTTAACTGACTGAAAATTTTGAAACTGATAATAGTTTAAAAATGTCAATCTGTAAGCAGACTCTATATAGAAATCAGAAAATAATAATTAATTTTTATTGTATTTATGTACATACTTTGTTGAATTTTCCTAACATTATGAATACATTTGTGGATATAAGATTTTATCACAGAAATGGATATTGTATATTTGTCCAGTGTCCTCTGATATTTGGGATTTTACACTAGGGATTCTGGTAGTTAAAGTAAGAATGTTTTTTAAAGAAAGACGTATGGAAATAATGTTGGATTTTGTCAGGTTATAAAAAAGGAGATTTTTGACAAAACCACCACAGCATAGATTTATAGGTACTATTATTGCTAGTCATGGAAAATTTCTGAAGAGTCATCTTAATTTCTCTATAGGAAATTTAAAGACTTTGTTATTGGGTTTAAATAATATCACCTGAGAAAATCATTTGGGGTGATACATAGCAAATATTGGAATAATATATATAGTATAATAATAAATAGCATAATACAATAAATGTGATAGTAAAGGGATGTTTTACATTATAATATAAGGAAAAGCTGGTGGTTCCAATATAATTGATTGAAAATCTTTAATATAGGGGCACCTGGGTGGTTCAGTGGTTGAGCATCTGCCTTTGACTCAGGGTGTGATCCCAGGGTCCTGGGATCGAGTCCCACATCAGGCACCCCATGGAGAGTCTGCTTCTCCCTCTGTCTGTGTCTCTGTCTCTCTGTGTATATCTCTCATGAATAAATAAATAAAATCTTTTAAAAGAAATAAATAAAAGCTTTAATGTAGGCAGAATTTAGTGAAGAAAAAATTTAACTGAATATGCAAAAACTTGTAAAACCTAGTATTAGTAGGAATTACAGAATTTGAGGTCAAGTGTCTTTTTTGGTCAGAACTCTTATACATGAATATTTAAGACAACTGTATTTTTAAAAATTGTAGATGAATTCTAGCAACAAAATGAAAATCTGGCTTAGAACTTTTTTTTTCTTCCAGTTGTCTCAAAGATGACTCACAGAGAGACTCACCTCCCTCCTCTAATAGTTTAATAACTTACAAAATGCTAAAACAAAAGAAAAAATAATAAAAAAAACAAGTATATGAAGTGTTATAAGTGTTTAGAGCTGGACTCTTCCAGAAGGTCAACTAACTGAAACTGATAAAGAACAGACAAACTGAACAAAACTAGCCATCATTAGATATTGTTGACTGTCAGTAGAAAAAAGTAATTTAAATGCTAATTCCTAAGGACAAAAAGAACCTCAGAGAAAATTACAAACTCCATTAAATAGATTATTTTCTCAAATTATTATTTTGAAACTTTTCAGGAATATTTTTAATTAAAAAATGAAGCTCACTTACAGAATCAAAACATTTTAAAAGGAACATTATCATATTGAAACTGAATTGAAATTACTTATATGAACTCATGTCTTTAAAAGAATACAATTCTCAGGGCACCTGGGTAGCTCAATGGATTAGGCATTCAACTCTTGGTTTTGGCCAGGTCATGATCTCAGGGTCATGAGGTCAAGCCCCATGTCAGGCTTCAGACTGGGTGTGGAGTATGCTTGGGGTTCTCTTTCCCCCCTCTTCTTCTGCCCCTCCCTCACTTGCACTCACACATTCTCTCTCTCAAAGATAAATTAAATAAAAAATAAATAAAAGAATACAATTCTTATGACTCTTCCATCTACTGAAATGCCTAGGGACAATGTCATCTTAAGGCTCTACTATTGTTCACTAAAAAGAACAAGGTGAAACAGTAACATGTTCTGGTGCCAAAAAGCAAAATATATTTCCAACATTAATGGAATCACATCAAAATGATATATAAAGGGGCTCCCATTGAACAAAGTGTTGACAATTTCAGCATCCAAAGATGAATAAAGATGTCAATTACTTGTGAAAACATCAAATCTATGAGTTCATGATATACACAAGAAAGGTAATACAAAGTATTCTAAATTATAGGATGTATAACTATTGAGTCTTTGCTTAGTCATCTCATCTTACTGACCCATTTAATGTGTGTCTTAAGATACATTCATAATTTCTTAATTTTCTTAATGTATTTATATCGGAAATTGTTTTATATCTTTTTAGGTTCACTTTTGCTGGAATACTAGTATGTACATTTTGAAATATACCAAGGGCAGGTCTTTATTACCTTAATCTATATATTGCTATAATAACAAACACCAATTTGAATTTTATTTCTAAGGTGGTTTTGTATTGTTTTGTTTTAATCTACCTCAACTAAATATCTGTCTAAATCTTCTCCCTAACTTGAGTCTGCCTTTCAGACTAATCTTTGTTCTGTTTCATTTTTTCTGTATATCTAATTTACTTCTATTCTTTCTTTTCTGTTATAAATCAAATCCAGATCCTTCATCCCACCATGTGATGCCCCATGGTCCCTCATTCAACTTCCTGTTTAATTCTACACAACTCAAAATCTAATTTCCTTTTTTTTTTTTTTTTTAAGATTTTACTTATTTGAGAGAGAGAGAGAGAGAGACAGAAACACAGACAGAGATAGAGACAGAGTGAGCACAGAGGGAGAAGCAGAAGTCCCATGAATGGAGAGCCCAACTGGGGCTCAATCCCAGGACCCCGAGATCATGACCTGTGTCAAGGGCAGATGTTTAACCAACTGAGCCACCCACATGCCCCAAATCTAATTTCTAATTGACTTACACTGTTTCAAATGGCCTTGCATATACTTTCAATCTTTGGCTTATATGGTTCCTTCCCTCCATCCCTTTTTTCAAGTACGACTTATTTCAAATTCTTCAAGTATAAGGACTCTCCTACGGCCATTTTTTCCAAATATCCTTTAAATCCTTCTCTAATATTCTATAAAGTACTGGATTCTTTCTTTCTGAATATTTCTATTTTGGTCTGTACCACACACTACACAACCACTATTGTACTTTATATTATTTTGAATGTTTATCATCTCACCTTATGGAGAATAAGGTTGCCATAGCATCTAACACATTATTGATCACATAGTAGATACTTAATCAATACTTGCTAATTTCTTTCACTTATTCATTCATGGTTATTGTTTGCATACATGCCAATACAAGCTTTGTTTTTGTCATCTGGGCTATTATGCTTACTTTATTCTTTCCCTCTAATCCACTTAATGCATACCTGTAGATTCAATCCCATTCTACATTAAACATCAATTGCTTTCATTATTCTTATATTACAGGATACATAAACAGAACCCTAGATCAATAATTTTCTCATTTAATGACCATATTTTGCTTTAATATTCATAGACTCACTTTTTCCAGCAATCTACTGAGATTCAACATTTGGTTTATCCCCCCCCCCCCCCCCTTGCTCATCTGAAATACTGCTGATTTGATTCCCCAGGCTTTCCAGAGGTAAACAGCACTTCTCTTTCTGGTGCTCTGTGTTCTACACGATGAATTTTTTTCACCTGGCTAAGCAAACTTTATGAGAAAGTAGACCTTACTTCTCTTGACCAATTCTGGTCTTCCAGTCACCTAGCAAAATACTAGTAGGCAGGAAATAAATGTCCACTAAATGGAGTTAAAGCTTTAGGGTTTTTCTATTACTTTTTTGACTTGCATTAATTGCAGTCTCCATTATCTACCTGAACAGACCTGGATTTGGGGTTTGTTTTTTGTTTTTTGTTTGTTTGTTTGTTTTAAGATTTTATTTGAGAGAGCAAAAGTGAGAGAGAGAGCCCAAGTAGGGGGAAGGGGCAGAGGCAGGGAGAGAAGCAGACCCCCCACTGAGCAAGGAGCTCCATCCCAGGACCCTGGGATAATGACCAGAGCTGAAGGCAGATCTTAACCTACTGAGCTACATAGGCGTCCCCAGACCTTGATTTTGATTTGTTTAGGAATTTATTAAGAGCAATCGCCTTCAACCTGTTCTTTCCCCCTGTAAATACCTTACAATTGACTTTTTTTCAGTATCCAGAGTGTTGGTTTTCAAAGAACACTTAGTTCATCCCATTGCCAACTGAGTCCAATACAGATACCAGTATCAGTGAGCAAATAAATGCAGTTGTAGCATAAAGTCAAAATTAAACTAGAGTTATTTCTGCACATTTGCTATATAAAAATTATAATCCAAGCTCCATCTCAACTGGCTTAATCATTGAGGAAAATTTACTTGACATGTGAATTTTAATAATACCTTATTACAGCAAAAGGCCTTACATCATAGATCTCTTTATAGTAAAATTTGTTTGAAATTTGCAAATATATCTCAACCCCACCTTGAGCCTGGACTAGCTAAGAATTTCAGATTAATATGTTCTTAGATCAAGTTATCTCACATGTTTATAAGTGTTTTTATTTAATCCTAGCATGATTACATACCTACATATATAATTCTAGAAAAATGTTTCTCTTTTCCATTTTCTTCTTTTTAAGATGAAGGTGACATTTGTCCAAATACATTTGATTCTATAAAGATCTTCCTGTTTGAGGTTCTTTATGCACAATGGGAACAATCACATTTTCCAAAAATGAATTTAAAAGGTGAAGAATAAATTTAAGCAATGGTATTTTCTCATTTACCTTTGAATCCTTGAAGCCTAAAACATGCACAATAGTAGATTCAGAATTTTAAAATGCTATTACTGGGGGGGGAGGGGGGATGTTAAATCAATTTACATGCTTTTTATGCTTCATTTTATCTTTGGCTACAAAGATATTTCTAAAATGGTTTATGTTCTAAGAAATGAATTCCATGCCATTATGACAGGCTTTGCATTATAGATGATTTGGAGAGAAAGAAAGCAGAACAAGCCAAAACAAATAAAAACAAGGGATTTTAAATGCTAGGAGGAAGAAAAATATATGCAATCTGGGTGTTTCTTTCTAGAGGAAATGTAACTTGTTAGTACTAATTTTGAAGGAGAAACAGTTATCAAAAAAATGAGGACTTAGCATTATATTACACTTATTCTCTAGACTCTTTTTGCTTTCTTCTTGGTGCAAAAGGCAAGATTAAATAAATATTTAAGTCATTCATTTAACATTCAAGGATCTAAAACTACCATTCTGGGTTGTTAACACAATTTTCTTAAATGATGTTTCTGCATATATTGTGATAATATTAAAAACCTGTCATAACATAGGCATTAGTATGTTATTTATTTTTTAAATAGTAAGCCAAGGAGTTTCACAGAAAAATTCCCATTCTTAACATTTAATAACACAAATCTGTGGGCCAATTCAAGAGACAGATCTCTTTAAGGTAAAACTTTATGAATATCACTTACCAAATTTTTAGCCTACTGGTACATAAGCTTTTAAAACATGTCAAACATTTTAATTACTATGGAGTTAACTATGATACAAGAAGAAATACAACATTTAATTTTTTTATCCAGTTGGAAATCTTTTTTGAAATGATGAAAACATACCAAGTCTGTCATTCTCCCAGTCCCTGATGAAATTACTACTTTCAGAAGCTTCTGCCTTATTTAGACTTTGGCCAATGATGACACTTACAAAGAATAATTTCTAATTTCTCTCATTTATTTCCCCCCTCCCCCCAGAAGAAAGACCTAAAAAATGTTTTTTTGCACAGGTGAAAGTAATAATTGCAAATACATTCAGACCCAGTGATTAGTGCTTTATACTCATTTAGTCATTTTTAGTAATAGAATAAGAGAACTTATTTTGCAATTGGAAGAGCTGAAAAAAAAAAGGAAGAGCTTTAATTATTTGGAGGTCAATTATTTGAAAAGTCAACTTTGTGTGTGTAAAACTGGTTTTGTATGTTGGGCTTTAGCAAATTGAAAAGTGTGGGGAATCATTAAGGTTTTTATTTGTTTGGTTTGTCTTTTTACATAACTTTATTAAGATGTAATTTATATGCCATAAACTTCTCCCATTACAATACAAAGGGTCATTTAACCTCATGCCTACTGTTCAATACGAGCACTGTGTTCTGTGAAGGAACAGAGAAGGATAAAGACGATAACATAATTCAGAAAGTGACATTTGGACCTCATTCTACAAATGTGTGGCACTGTAGAGATAGACTTTTCACTGAGTATGATACCGACTTGGACAATGTTGGTCCATTGTTAAAAAAATATTCACCACTGCAAACACAATAAAATGCTAATTCTTTTTTTTTTTTTAAGAGTTTACTTATTTATTCATGATAGAGAGAGAGAGAGAGAGATAGGCAGAGACACAGGCAGAGGGAGAAGCAGGCTCCATGCACGGAGCCTGACATGGGACTTGATCCCGGGACCCCAGCGTCATGCCCTGGGCTGAAGGCAGGTGCTTAAACTGCTGAGCCACCCAGGCTGCTCTAAAATGCTAATTCTTTAAAAATTCCCAAACTGTGTCTGAAAACCTTCCATCCAGTTCTTCAACCTATCAATATATTTTATATTCTAGTCTTACTCAATTACAATTTATACTGAATGCACTATATTCTTTCCATTTTCTATAACTTGGCTTAAACTATTTCTTCATTCTTAAATTCTTGGCATACATTTTATCTATCTTCAATTATCCAAAGCTTACAGCACTCAAATAAAATTCTACCTTCTATAATTTCTACATTCCATATCAAAATTAATTTTTTTCTTAACTTCTCTAGGACATTGAGTACGTCTGCTTTTTCAAAATTTAATATAGTTTATATGATTATAATTGACTACCTTACTGTTCTTTAAATATCTTGAGGCCACCTCCAGACTTATTCCCCAGCCTAGCTCTGATGTCTTGAACATATGATATGCTTTCTTAATGTCAATATGTGAAAAAATGACTGAAGATATTCAATAATCAAATGTAATGTTATATTCACCTTTAATGCTTGAATAAGTTGAGACATTCTAGACGATGAAAGAGGAATATCATAAAGCAGCAAGAAATTAGACCACTGGGCACAAACTTCAGAAGATCCATCAAATAGTTCAATGGAGAGTGATAATTATTTGTACTTTTTCATATAGTATATATAAACATACTAAAGACCATCTGGAGTGTTTTAATATTTGATCATTATTGACTTATAATTTTAATTAAATATCAAGGCATTTCCTCTGAGCTTAAATACGAAATAAGTTTCAAATATGAATTTAGTAATTACTTTTCCTTCATTGTCATTTCACCTATTCTTTTCAAATAACTGTGGACTGCAACCAGGAATGAGAAAACAGAAAAGTTCAAGATTAGAATGATTTATCAAAGGATTTATTTTCAATGGGAAAAACATAAAAGAATAAAGATTTGCAAAATACACACATTCTATGGGAATGAAAAACAATAATACTTAAAATTAAAATACTGGCAAGAGGAAAAGATACTATGAGAATTCTGTGAGATTTTTAATATTGTTTTTCAGTCAGATTTAGGATGAGTAGAATAAGCATAACTGTCTCATTTCTATGGCTCAATATAATAATATCATCTCAACTGATTAAAAAGTTGTTATTCACCAGAAGACTGTGTTTGTATGCCCGTTGGAAAAAATATGTATAATTCATAAAATAGCCCCTTTTAGATTTTATTTGTCTCTAGCTATTTTATATGTATTTATTTTATCTCCTATTAGAATGTATTTCATATAAAATATGTGAAAAAGTTTTATATATCAACTTACATGATAGATATGTATATGATAGGGATCCCTGGGTGGCGCAGCGGTTTGGCGCCTGCCTTTGGCCCAGGGCGCGATCCCGAAGACCCGGGATCGAATCCCACGTCGGGCTCCCGGTGTATGGAGCCTGCTTCTCCCTCTGCCTGTGTCTCTGCCTCTCTCTCTCTCTGTGACTATCATAAATAAATAAAAAAAATAAAAAAAAGATATGTATATGATAGAATGTGCATACTGTCACTAATCATTTTCAAAGTGCATTATTTATAATTTTAAAATTTTACCTTTTATCCAGTCATAATCTAAACATGTTTAAACATTTCATTTCATTACCAAAAATAATTCCAAAATAATTCTTCTATGAAAATTGTAATCCAACATTTTATTCAGATACATTCTTCCCAATATCACTTCTTCTTTCCTCTCCTTTTCTTTCTCTTTCTCTGACTTCCTTCCTATATTAGAAAATAAGATTTGAACTAAATGAGAAGAGTAGATCTTAGAAGTTATTACACTTGGGCACCTAGGTTGTTCAGTGGTTGAGCCTTTGGCTCAGGTCCTGAATCTGAGGTCCTGGGATAGAGTCCTACATCAGGCTCCCCACAGGGAACATGCTTCTCCCTCTGCCTATGTCTCTGCCCCTGTGTCTCTCATGAATAAATTAAATCTTAAAAAAAATTGTCACACTCTTTTTTATTTATATATTTTATTGAACTCAATATATTTAAAATATTATGATTTCAACACATGGTCAATTTAAAAAATTGTTGAGATATTTTATGTTATATATCTATTTGGTTATTTACTTATTTCATTTATTTGGTTTTTAAGTTTTTACTTATTTATTTAATTTTAAATCCAGTATAGTTAAGATACAGTGCTGTATTAGTCTTGGATGTACAATACAAGATAAAACAATTCTATATATTACCCAGTGCTCATCAAGATAAGTGAATTCTTAATCCCTTTCATCTATTTCACCCATGCCCCCACCCACCTCCCCTGTGGTAACCAACGGTTTGTTCTCTAAAGGTAAGAGTCTGTTTTTTTGGTTTGTCAATTTTTTTCTTTGTTCACTTGTTTTGTTTCTTAAATTCTGCATATGAGTGAAATCATACAGTAATAGCCTGTGACTGACTTAATTTCACTTAGCCTTGTACTCTCTAGATCTATCCTTATTCTTGAAAAAGGCAATATTTCTACAGTTTTTATGGCTGAATAGCATTCCAATATATATTTGTATATGTGTGTGTGTGTGTGTGTGTGTGTGTGTGTGTGTGTGTATCTCGCATCTGCTTTATCCACTCATCTACCTGTGTGGCTTCCATATTTTGGCTATTGTACATAATGCTGCAATAAACATAGGGGTGCATATAATCCTTCAAGTTAGTGTTTTTGTATTCTTTGAATAAATACCCAGTAGTGGAATTACTGGATCATATGGTATCTCTATTTTTAATTTTTTGAGGAACCTTCATACTGTTTTCCACAGTGACTGAACCAGTGTACATTCCTACCAATGGCGCATAAGGATTCCATTATCTCCACATCTTTGTCAGTGCTTGTTGTTTCTTGTATTTTTTTAAAAGATTTTATTTATTTATTCATGAGAGAATAAATAAATTCTCCTATTCTCAATTCTCCTATTGAGAGAAAGAGAGAGAGAGAGATAGAGACACAGGCAGAGGGAGAAGCAGACTCCATGCAGGGAGCCTGATGTGGGACTTGATCCGGGGTCTCCAGGATCATGCCCTGGGAAGAAGGCAGGTGCTAAACCACTGAGCCACCCAAGGATCCCCTGCTTCTTATATTTTTATTTTAGCTATTCTGACAAGTGTGAGGTAATATCTCATTGTAGTTCTGGTGTGCATTTCTCTGATGATGAATAATGTTGAGCAGTTTTCAGGTACATGTTAGCCATCTGTTTGTCTTCTTTGGAGAAATATTTGTTATCACACTTTTGAAATCTATACATGTGATTCATGTTGTGCTAAAGGTTAAGAAACCATTAACCTCCAGAGTCATATTCAACTCTTAACATTTCCATATAATTATTTAAGAGACATATCAAATTCACATGTCCACATTATGTCTAAAGCAAAAGTTTTCCCTTACCACCTTTTTTTCCTGTTGCCTCCTTCCTCTTTTCTAAATGGCATCCATGCTATTATTCAAGCTGAACACATGGACATTGCTACTTAATGCTCCTCTGGATGACACTTTTCATTGGTGACCAACATTGACCAATCCCCCTTTCTTAGCTTACTCTTCCTTCTAGCATCTAGACAACTTGAAACCCATGATCTCATTTCTGCATGTGTGGGAAGAGACAACACTGTGAAATGATTCTTTGCTAAGACTTCTCAGGCCTAAATGAACACTTTATAGTAAGTACTGGAAGCCCAAAATGCAAAGGGACCACCTTTGGATGTAAACACAGCATATTCACGATATTCACGATATGATGTAAAACACAGCATATTCATGATAACAAAGGTACATGTACACCACTTTCCCAAGGTTAAAATTTTAGGATGTAGCATTACAGGGAAGACACTATTAATTGTGCTATTTTTAATTCCCAACATGTGAAGCTCTGTTGTAGAGTGGATTAAGAGTGGATCATGACTGCAAGGACACATCTTAGTTCCCATGCTTTCCAGGTGTCTACCTAAGCTATCCTTCCCCTGGCATGGTCCTGGCTGAGGCTGAGATCTAATTATTAATTTGTTTTTTTAATATGACTCACAAAAGTTTGATTTGTTTTATTTATTTTGTTATTAAAGTGTGAATATGTACCAATGGTTGCTGAGAGGGATAACCATGAATAAATTTATCTAGCACAGCTTTGAAGTTCAACTACAATATAACAAAACAAATGAACAAACAAAAAACCAGACTCAAATACAGTGAACAAAGTGGGGATTACCAGAGAAGAAGTGGATAGGGCAATGAGCAAAACAGATAAACAAGATTAAGAAGCATAAATTTCTAGCTATAAAATAAGTGAATCGCAAAGATGGAAAACACAGCATAGGGAATATAGTCAATAATACTGTAATAATATTGCATGGTGAGAGATGGTGACTGCACTTATAGGAAGCACTAAGTAATGTTTAGAATTGTCAAATCACTATTTTGCACACCTGAAACTAATGTCATTGCTATAGATTCTAAATTTAAAGTGGGAACACTTTTCGTAAGAGGTTTAAGTAGTGATGACATCAATTCCAGGCCTGATGAAAAGTTTGATTCCTCCCAGAACCTGCTCTTAATTCTAACTCCACAGCAGGCATTACTGAATAATGCACTGCACATCTACTTTGTCATTGACCTAAATGCTCTGGGTTCTTCTCAAGGTCCCGTGCTCCAGACCTCTCAGCTACAGAGGGCCAAAACAACTGGCATCTTCTAGTCTCTGACATATCTATGTATTGTACTCCATTTGAGACTCCTCTTCATCTGGAATAATGCACTGCAGACACCACATTGACATTTCCATTCCATACCGCTTCATCATGATAGAGATTTCTCTCTGAAACCCATCTACCATTGTTTATATATACCATGGGACACATAGAGCTATCCCTGTTCCTCTCAGATTCCTCAATACTTCAAGATTTATATTACTATGTCTCTTCAAGACTCAGCTCAGGGGGTTAGGTACAGGGTAAAACAACAGAAACATCTTTGCATCAAGATGAAATCCTTCTCCCTCTGTTTTGCAAGATTTACCCGAAAAATCGAGAAAATGGAAACCTGACATCTTTCTTAAAATTATGATTATACATTTAGTTGCTAGAAATGTGTCACAGTAATTGCTGATATGCGTGACAACTTCCCCAGAGCTAATGACAGCCCCTCCTTTGCAGATGTAACACTTATGTTAGCAGGGTCTGAGAAAGTGATGCATGTTTCTACTTCAACTATGCAAGTTTATTTTGTGTTGAAAGAGAAAGACATATTCATATTATCTTAGCTGCAATAAGATTATTTATTTATAATAAAGATATTTTTTAAAGTATGAAATCATAAGACACCATCTCATGACCTATAAAATTCACAAGCCAACCAAAATGAGCGGAGTTCAAAATGAGTGGAATAATCATGCACTGTCATTGGGAAGTTATCTTTTTTCTGAGCACTTAGGTGGAAAAATGCCTTTCATAATCAACTCATTGTTTATAAATCACCCCAGACTGGGTTATAAAATAGCTCATCAGTTACCAGGAGATAGTAATCATGGCTGCATTGGAGGCAGGCATCCATTGTGTGCCAAGCACCGAGCCTCTTTCTGTCCTTCCCAACCTCTCTTCCACCATAATTATGGACCTTCCCAGTGGTAGGTAGAGTTCCTGACTGTATGCTAACTCACCTTCCAGACAAACTGAACAATCAACATTCTCCTCGAGTTCATGTCCAGGATGTCTCTTCTGAGGTCATGCCTGTGAAATGACTGGTATACTAAAATATTCCTTTGTAAAGATGCCTATGAACAAGAGAAAAGTATTGTTATTTTATGTCAAGTCTTATAATCATAACAGACTTATTTTGAAGCTCCTGAATGTGTCTATTTGATGAACTCAGATTTTTAGAGCCACAGGTTTTTTACATGGGGTGTTTGAGGAATTCTCTAATTTAAGAAATGTGTTTTCAGTGACCTCAGGCACCAAATGTTTTTATACAGCTTCCATTTAATAAGGAGATATTTTGAAGCCATATGTCACTCTGTTGGGATAAATCAACTTTGCTGCAAGATATGTAATTTATCTGCCAGTTTAATATATAACTTCAGTTGAAAAATTACCTAGTAACCCATGGTCAACTGTTTAGATTCTAGTCGAATCCCACACCAAGCCAAATTCTCTTTTCCTAAGTGAGAATTATTTATACATATGTAAATATGGCTTTGCTCCAAATCCCTGAGGTTTTTCTTGCAGTTCTATTAATCTTGGCGCAGGTCTCAAGTTGCATTCCCTCTGTTTTAGACACTCAAAGCACTGTTGAACTTGTAAAGATCTCCTTTTACTGAAGTAAACTGCTTTTCTGGTCATATTATGAATGAGTTGGAGAAGGTCACCTATTTAGGGGTCATATGTATTTAAAATCTAAATTGTTACAGTGATCCTTCTACCACCTTCTTAGTGATGTAATGCTCAAGATGCATCTCCTTGCCCTTCACTTTCCCAAGGCATTCCCTCTGTGCCCTAAGTCACTAGATACACAGAAACTTTTAAAATGTAATGGATCTTCATAAGGTTTAACTCTCTTCCTATCCCATGCATAAAGGACTTGTCACTTCATACTTGATGTTATAAATTTAACAGACAAGGACGATGTCCTAGAAGAGAGTAAATCCATCAAGTTGTCGGTGGACAACTTTGGAGTACAGGACTAGGAATTTTACATGACCTTGAGGCAGAATTCTGAAAGTGTGTTGCTGTTATTTCGGATGAAAATAAAACACTTGGCCATTCAAGTAAAAAATAACAGAAAAGAAGTGGCTTAACTATATCCAATAGCCCTGTACCAATACCGGGGGGATAGGTTTCAATAACGAGATAACATTCAGAGTAGCTGTTAAGTACAGCGCTCTTGGTTAGCTTTTGGGTCATATGCATATATTTTTCAAAGATCAATCTGGGGAGCTTAATGAGGAATTCGGAGCAATCGCCATATTTGTATGTCATATGTCTTTGTGCTGTTTATTGAGGTGAATTTAAGAAAGAGATTGAAAGGATGCTTTCAGGAAGAATTAAGTGAGTGTCTAGCACTTTTCAGTCACTCTGATCTTTTTCCTTCCTTAGAATACATGGAGTCAGAGATCTATTAAAAGGTGAGCTTTCAAAGCTATTTAAGTAAAAAGAAGGTAATCACCACCACCACCACCACCACCATCCCACCAAATGGATCTATTAGAATGACTGCCACTATTCTGTTGAGATGGAATTTATGGTGATAGTTGGCAGTGTTACTCAGAGCTGATTAGAGAAGTAACTGTTCCTCCACAGAATCACCGGGATATTTCCTTTTCTCAAGTTAATATGGCATAGTAGGTGTAAAATGAAGCATAGATTAATTGAAAAGAGATAGAGTAGTCAAGAATGGAACAGATATAAATGCTTATCCTTCTGGAAAAGTATATTCAAGATAATCTAACTTCACCTAAAATAAATTCCAGGTGAATTAAAAATTAATCTAGTAAGTTAAACATGAAAACCTTGCCACTCATTTGGTATCTTTTAAATTGCTTCATGGCATTAAAATTTTTCTAAGAACGGCATGCAAATAGTCAACAGATACATGAAAAAATATTCAATATCACTAGTTATCAAGGAAATGCCCATCAAAATAACAATAAAATATCACTTCACACCTATCAGGGTGGATTTTTTTAAAGAGAAGAATTGGTAAAGATGTTGAGATATTAGAACTGTTATGCATTATTAGTGGGAATGTCAGTGGTACAACCACTATGAAAACAGTATTCAAAGTTCCTCCAAAAAAGTAAAAATAGAACTACCATATGATCCTGCAATCTCAATAGTGGATATATATATATATATATATATATATATATATATATATATAATATAATTGAAAATAATAGCCAAGATATGGAAGCAACCTAATGTCCATGAATGGATGAATGGATAAAGAAAATATGGTATGTACACATAAAAATCAGCATTTTTCAAAAGGACAATTAACTCACTATTTAATTTTCAAAGGGTTGAATTTCAGAATATTATATATAACCCCTGAATTAAGCAATTTCTGATCCTAATTCTCAAGAAGTTCCCAAAACATTGCTATTCATTAGCCTTATCACACTTGGCCAACCTTTCGCAATAAGACTTACATAAAAATAACACATACAAAAATCTAGAGCTATTCTTCCCCAGTAAAAACCTTCAGATCATTTTTGGGAGTAAAGAACACATTATCCAATTTTTCAATTTCTTGTCACTAGGTCAGAATTCTATTTTTCTACCTATTTCACGTCCATACCTATCCAGTGGCATTTCACCTTCGCAATTAAACTCTCTGATGTGGAACACAGTTGAATTCATTCTAGAAAAATCAAAATACAGCTCTATCACATGAACTTCCTTTATTGATCATGACAGTAATATCTCCAAAAGCTTCTATTAGGCTGGCTAAGCTTGACCCCTATTCAGCCTGGAGTTTCTGTGATTGGCTGTCATTAAAATGTCCTGTAAGTTGTTTTCTTATTCTCTTTTTTTCTATTTCATTATTGACTGACAGACACGATCTTTCTACAGCATGCCCAATGTCTTTTGCACTTTATAATTTTCTAACAATATAATAATTCTCAACTCTCAAGTCTTCCAAAGCAGTTTGGTAGAATCTGAGTAAGTCCTTGATTTTGTGTTTCTCACCTCCAGCACTTCATCAGGGCATGACTGTTTGCCTGCATTTCCCAACAATGATCTGCAATGGCAACATTTGATGATGTATGTAATTCAGTTTGGGTTGCTGTAACAAAAATACCGGGCAGCCCTGGTGGCTCAGCAGTTTAGCGCTGACTTCAGCCCAGCGTGTGATCCTGGAGACCCGGGATCAAGTCCCCTGTCGGGTTCCCTGCATGGAGCCTGCTTCTCCCTCTGCCTATGTCTCTGTCTCTCTCTCTCTCTCTCTGTGTCTCTCATGAATAAATAAATAAATTCTTTAAAAAAAAATACCAAGGCTCAGTGGCTTACACAAACCCAGTTTTATTTCTTATGGATCTGGAACTTTGAAGCCTTAAATCAGTGTGCCAACATGCTTGGGAACTTGGGATTAGGGTGCCAGCATACGTAGGTTCAGGGTGAGTGCCCTCTCCCTGATTTACAGATGACTGTTTTCTCTTTGCAACTTCACTTGATGGAGAGCAGAGAGAGGAAGCGAGCTGTCTTGTGTCTATTCTTCTCAGGGCACTAACACATCATAAAACCTCCACCTTCATGACCTAATTACCTCTTAGAGCCCTTACCTCCAAATACCAACTGGAATTTATGGTTCCAACATATTAATGGGGGCAAAAATGCAGTTCTTAACACAAAGCAACATCATCTGAAAATAAAAAACATTGTATAGGAACCAAGTATTTATGATATAAGAAAGATTTATAAGCCAAGATAAAATAATGATTCATTTATCTCTTAAGATTCTCTTAGTTATCTTTTAAACATTGGGGATCACTACTATCAGTCATCCTTTTTAAAAAAGATTTATTTGTTTATTTTAGAGAGAGAGACATAAGGCATGAGTGGGACAGGCAGAGAGAGATGGAGAGAGAATCCGATAGCAGAACCTCATAGGTGGTTTGATCCCATGATCGACCCTGAGATCACAACCTGAGCTGTAACCAAGAGTTGGGTGTTTAACCTACTGCACCCCCAGGTGCCCTATTCATCTTTACTTTAAACATACATTTTCAATCATGGTGCTTACTCAGTATCCATGTGGCAGGTTAGCCAGACAGCTAAACACATCCTTTTGGTCCTTTCCAACCCAGATCAATTTTGCTTTGGTGACCAACTTGAATTTTAAAAATATCTGTATCCTTTCATAATGACCACATAGGCTTTGTATGTGAGAGAGAAAGTGAGTCTGAGAAAGAAAGAGCATTTAATTAATATATATATATATATATATATATATATATATATATATATATATATAGAAAGCAAGCAGGATTTGGCAGGAACACAAAAAAGATATATAAACACTAACAAGTAAGCCTAATTTTATTCCAAATTGATAACATAAGCATACTGCTAGTGGTGGGCAAGAAAAGAACTGAGCTAAGTAATTTTTAAAACAGTCTCTCAACTGGATACCGTAAGACTAAAAACAACAGCTGTACCTAGATGCTGTGATCTAATTAGTAAATGTATTTTATGTGTATATGAAAATACTTTCTCTGTGGGAGAAAGAAGCTACAAGTAAGCAAAGAAAGAAGACCAAAGTACCTGTGGTATTGCATTGAAATTAGAGATATCTGTATGAGTTTATAGATAGATTGGTAGACAGATGTACATATGTAGACAGATGTGTACATGCATGTGGTAGCACACATGCATGTATTCCCCAGCTCTGTGTGACTATCAGACATGACAATTGGATAATGAATTGAATGAGCCCCAGCACTTCCTGTGCCAATGTGAATGTAGGAGAGGATGGGTAACCATCACACTCAGTGTAAGTGCAGAATGCTGCCCCCAACTGAAAATGGAATTCATCGCAGAATTTAGCACAACTTCAATTTCATCTATGAGTTTAAGTCATTTATATGTCTCATGTAAGAAGAACAAGAGAGAGGTTAACATAAAGAGCTAAGAGTCTTAGCAGTAAAGGAAACTGGACTCAGAAAAAGTGCTTATTATCTGCTTTTGTTTATTTACTTATTCATTCATCTGTTCATTCACTTATCCATTCATTTTAACCCTGAATTTTCTCTGTTAGGTTTAAAAAGAGTGCGGCTTACTTTTAAAATTACTGCATTTTGTCTCCCCCCTCCCTTGCCATGGTCCACAGTAACTCATCTTAGAAGGCTCGCTCTTTCCTGCTGTTGGACAATAAATATAATCGTTGCTCATGATTCATCTAGCTCTTTTCAGAAGATAAAAAGGCCTTTAGTTACTTCTAGTAACAAAGCCAGTCTCAGATGAATAATATTTCTGATTCCAGTTTTAAATAAGTCTTCAAACTGCATTCAGAGGGCACTCCACCCCACTCTGGCCTGCTGGCAGCACATTGGGAAAGGGCCAAGGTTGTTACCTTCTCCCTCCCTCCCTTGGTGTTTCCACTCTGCTTTGCAGACTCTGATTTCTGGAATCCTTAGATTTTAATTTGTGAGGAGAATAAGAGAGGCACCCTTGCATATTCTAGTCTTGTAGTTGGCAGTTCTTTACAGCTGCTACTTTCTCCACTGAGCCAATTTATTCAGGTTACTTGGTGATTAGCACACTTGCCTCTATCACCCCTCTACAGGGAGCATCTGAGCATATAGTACAATGTTTTTAGCTGCCGTTTCTTCTCCTTCTCTTCCTCCTCTTCTTATCCTTTCTCCATCTATCGTAGTTTCCACTGATCCTCAAGATGCCACCCTGGACAAGATCCAAGGCAACTCTAAGCTGATTTCCTTCCATTCATGACCCATGGGAAGCACTTGCATGACTTTTGACTTCCCAGTTAGAAAGGACACACCTCTAACATTCTTCCTTTTCCTGCCATCACAAGCTAGACAACCAACCTCTTATGTGTTTGGTTTTAAGATGTGAATTGAACACTAGTTCTCTAGGTATTTGAAACTGAAGCCCCTTCTTCTGGGCTTTGGGCTGGGGGAAAGAACACCCAATACAGAAACAACTTGCTCAATCTTTCCCAAATCTGCAACTCTCTTCTTAGCCTTTCTATCCTATCTGGTTGAAAGAAAGGGACTGTGTATTGATTAGTGGAATTCATAAAGGTAATACATCAGGCAAAAATTGGCTTTACCATCAATATCAGTAAAAACAATATGGTAGTGGGCAAGGGTGGGGTGGGCTGCCTGGCTGGCTCAGTAGGTGGAGCACGTGACTCTTGATCTCGGGATTGTGAGATCCAGCCCTGCATTGCATGTAGAGATTACTTAAAAATAAATCTTAAAAGCAAAAGGAAATATAGTAGCTGATAAAGCCAAATGTTACAAGATTTTCTATTTGTCTATATGTTCTAAACTGATGATGAAGTATTGACCATTATGACTCACACTAGCCAACTATAATTAGTGAAACATTTGGATATAAGTAGCTTTTAAACAGCTCTGTTTCCTCTCCTTTTTCAGTCTCAAGACTATAAATGACTAATTTGACTTTTGGAATCAGTTTTAGCATGTTTACTTTAAATAGCCTATAGATTATTTTTCACATTTTGGGAGACGTAATTAATACTAAATAGGCATAACTTCTAATTTAACAGTTAAATTTAGAAATGATCCAAAATATGAAGTTTCTATTAAGGTTTCTAGGCAATATAAAATTAACAAGCAAAATCTTAAGTAACATGAGGATTTTGTTTATTCTATAACATATTCCAGCACTTTTCCTAGGCAGTGAATTACTGCTGCCAAAGAGCAGTATAGAGATTAAAAATTTGAAAAATGACAAGACATTATAGAAGAGAATCAAGAGGTTAAGTGAACTGGCAAATCTAGAGTGAAATCGCTTCAATCTAAATGACAGACACAAATTTGAGAAAATGTGAACATTAATTCTGAACAAGTACTGTTCATCAAGTAGCTTTTATGACCCGCATCTAAAACTGCTTGCGTTTTTGAATTAATTTCATATATCTGCATTATTCTATCATAAAGTCTTTAGCAAATCCCCTCACCACCACCCCACACATATACTTCTTCCTTTCAAATATGTCAAAAGGTATCTTTCTCTAGAGTAAATTATGATAGAATATGACAGGTAACAGAAAACATTTTTTAGTGGTTAACCATCATCCTTAAAAGATCTCAACATGTTTTCAAAACATACTGATTAAACCACATGATAACACTGATATTAAAGTACTGCAATAGGGAATTTCATTCTAAAATTCATATTTGCGAAGGTATGATATGTTGGAACTTGCCTTCTTTTCTGACGGTCAAAGACATTTCAAGTCTTGAAACTGATGTGCTGAGTAATAGGAAGAGCAGAGCCAGTTTCAGAAGGGCGAAAAGTATACTGCTGCCTAGGTGATGAGATTTTAGAAAATTAGATGACTGGTTCCAAAATGTGCTTTTCTAGCTTGCTCAATGATGGCTGAAATTCCTTCTAACATGGCCAAATCCTTTTATCCCAGAGTTAATTGAAAATCTAAAATTGCAAGTAACCTGGTAGGCTTAAAGGAGTGACATTTTCTCTGGTCTGGATTTCAGCACTGGAGGAAATCAGTGAGAACAGAGAATTCTAGGCACCTTGATGGAAGTTGAAATTTTCCCAGTAGAGGAAAAGAATTCAGAAAGACACCCTGGGGTGCTCATAGAAGGTCCACATCTTGAACATTTTGCATATTGGCATCAGAAGAATTTTGCTTTCTGTTACCATAACCTTGATGGAAGGATACTAAATAAGAACTCAGCTAAAGCACAAGGTAGGAATGGACTATGGGACCACATGGCTTATCAGCACAGATTGTAGATGTGGCTAATTCAAGGACAAACCTATTTTCTTACTTATAGAGGTTGAATAAATCATGCAATTCTCTCATTATATCATTGTCACCATCTACCACTTACCTGTCTCTTAGCAAGTAGTAAGAATGATATTAGAGAAACAGAAAACAAGAAAGGAACCACATTTTTAGAATAATCTCAGAGATAGCAGTGAAGGAAGTGGCATTTTGAATAACAATGAAACTTCCATTCACGCTTAAAGTCATTGCACTTTCTTTGCCCCAATCCACCCTTACTATGTTTAATCAAAATGTTTTAAATATGCAGCTATTTTTGAACAATAAATAATAAATGATAACAATAATGCATACTGCAGAAGAGAGGCAGACGACTGAGGTGGAACTGGTCTGTATTTTCAAGTATTTACCAGACTAGTTGGGAAAAGCTATGACAGTTAACAGCCTTATAAACTAGATTAACTACAACATTTTATATCTGTACAGTGTTTTCAGCTTCCTATCCACTGCACTGTAATATTCAAATTCATAACCATAAAGAACACAATCTTTATCAATGAGAAAACTGAAAATCAGAGAAGCTAAGAATTTCTTCTATCTTAAAGCTCAGGGAATTTGTCTTTTGTGCTAAAAGCAGTCTTCACTTGATCAGTAATTATTTACCGACTGCTCGGTAGCCAAAATTATAATATTGCTAACTTAGAATTGCAAACAATAATACTTCCTGGCCTGATAGGATTCACGATCATTGGGGAAAATATGAATGAACAAATCAGGGCACTATAACATGAAGGAATTCTAGATTAAATGTATACATGGCTTAACATACATTTGGGGCATTGTATAGTTTTCCATGGCTGCCATAACATATTAGTACAAACTTTATTTATTTATTAGAGAAAGACAGAGAGAGCATGATCAGGGGAGAGGAAGAGGGGAGGAATAAGCAGACTCCCCACTGAGCACTGAGCAGGGAGCCAGGTGGGGCTCCATCCCAGGACCTTGACACTATGACCTAAGCCCTTAGTCAGATGCTTACCCATCTCAGGCACCGCCCTGAACAACACAAATTTATTATCTATCAGTTTTGTAGTTCAAAAGTTCAAAACGGGTCTCACTGGGGCTACAATAGATGTCAGCAGAGTGCATTCTTTTCCATAGGCTCAAGGTAGGAATCTATTTCCTATCTTTTTCTGACTTTTGGAGGTTATCCACATTCTTTGGCTCATGACTCCTTTCCTCATCTTCAAAGCAAGTGGCATTGAATCTCTCTGACGTTGCTTTTTTTTCTTTTTTTTTAAGTACCTTTATTTTTTGGAGAGAGACAGCACATACAATAGTGGGGGGGGGGGTTCAGAGGGAGAGAGAGAATCTTAAGGAGACTCTACACACACCAAGTGGGAGCCTACCCAGGGCTCAGTCTCACAACCCTGAGATCATGACTTCACCTGAAATCAAGAGTCAGACACTTAACCGACTGAGTCAACCAGGTGCTCTGGACCTTGCTTCTTTAGCCACATCTCACTCTGACTCTCCTCTTTTGCCTCCCTCTTCCACTTTCAAGGACCTTTGTGATTATTCTGGGCCTACTTAGATAATATAAGATTATATCCCTATCTTAAAGGTGGAGTTAGTAACTTAATTCCATGTGCAACCTTAATTGTCCATTTCTGGCTTGTGGGGATTAGGACATGAACATCTCTGGGGGACCATTTCTCTTCTTATCACAGGTGCAAAGAAGGAAGTGGAGAAGATAAAATTGCTTATGAAAAGGTCAACAATTGGGATGCCTGGGTGGCTCAGTGGTTGAGCGTCTGCCTTCAGCTCAGGACATGATCCCGGGATCCTGGGATCGAGTCCCACATGGAGCTCCCTGCATGGAGCCTGCTTCTCCCTCTGCCTGTGTCTCTGCCTCTCTCTCTGTGTCTCTCATGAATAAATAAATAAATAAAATCCCTTAAAAAAAAAAAAAAAAAAAGGTCAACAATGATTACTCCCAAAATATGATTAGGACCAAAGTGCTGTGGGGGTGCAGAAGTGGGAAAGACTTGTGTTATTGATATGATGGAACCATAAATATGTTGCAGCTGACAAGCCCTCCCCAAGGGTGAAAATATATATGTCCCTTCAACTCTCAAAGGCTGGGCAAAGCAGAAAATGTTCATGACCTGACAATGAAAAAGCTAGAAAATAATTTGAAGATAAACTATTTTGCCTTTAACAAACCTTTAAATTGAGCAAGAAGCCATCTAACACACAAATTTGAGAAATGGAAGAATGTTTCTTAGCAACTTGTCAGCAGATAAAATTAAAACCTTCCTTCATTTTGTAATTTATGCATTACACTTAGTGTTTTAATCTCCTCAATCGAGAGGTTCACGATTATCAATGGGAAAAGAAGGAAAACATGATGCTGTAAGTTTAGGTTGGATTACTAGCAATTATTTTTCTGTAGAAATCTTATTGGTCACACTAAGTCATGTGTTCAAATGAATTTTTAAAATTATAAAGATGTATTATATGTACATATTCATTATATATAATGTTTTAAAATATTATTTTAAATAGTTTTAGATTTACAGAAAAATTTAGTAGGTAGTACTTACACCCCACACTCAGGTTTCTTCGTTATTAACATCTTGCATTAGTGAGGGGGGTTTATTATAGTTGATGGACCAATATTGATACATTACTACTATCCAAGGTCCCTATGTTAATCAGATTTCCTTAATTTTTACTTAATGTTCTTTTTCTGCTCTAGGATTTTATCCAGGATTCTATATTATATTTAGTCATTGTGTATTCCTGGGCTCCTGTTGGCTTGTAGTATGTTAGATTTCTTTGGTTTTTGATGATCTTGACAGTCATTAAGAGTACAGGTCAAAAAAAAAAAAAAAAAAAAAAAAAAAAAAAAAAAAAGAGTACAGGTCAAGGATTTTGTTATATGTCCTTTTATTGGAATTTGTCTGATTTTTTCTCTTTTTCATCATTTGACCGGGGTTATATTTTGAAAGGGCAATCACAGAGGGAAAGCACTATTTTCAGCAAACTGTATCAAGGATGTGTACTATTAACATGACATAAGTATTGTTGTTGACCTTGATTATCTGGCTGTACAGCCCATATTTAAGAAACAGAGAGTTATGCTTACCTTCCTCAAGGTCAGGATATTTACATAAATTATTTGAAATTCTTCTGTGTGGGAAATTTGTACCTTCCTTCCCCCCATTTATTTATATAGTCAATCATTTATTGATATCAGAATGCACTTATGGATCTGTATTTTTAATACTTTGGGTTGTAATCCAATACTATTTTATTTAGTTTGTTGCTCCAATTGTTCCAATAAATTTTGACTAGAAGATAACTCTACTTGCAGTATTATAACTATCAAGAATACAAAAGCTACATCTGTTCCAATCAAATGTATAAAATAATTTTTAAGTAGGTAAATTGGATTAGATGTTCTGGGCGTACAAATTTTTCCAGGCCCATAATTATAGCATTTATGATTATAAATTTACTGTTTTAAAAGCACAGAGAAACGCATTTCCCCAATAATAGAATAGACAGCATATTTTATTCGGGGCCACCTATTTGAATAATAATAAGCCTATTTCTTTCCATGTCTTTTATTATTTGACAGGCGAATTGACTAAGTGGATTTAACTAGAGAAGTGTTCTTCATATTTGAACCTAAATACAAGATATTGAGAACAAATAATAACAGTATAATTACTTTCAGAACTCAAAATTCTCTGTAGGCATATTTTGCAGGATTCAAATGGTATGAAATAAAATTACTCTTACTAAGGTGACATCCAGGGTTCACTTCCCAGTTCAGGGGTATTTTGAATATATTATGTATATATGGATTATTATGAGCGCAAATGCATTTCTCTTTTTGCCTGATCCCATTGGTCAAATGTCTGATTTAACATTCAGTGCAGCTCTGTAAAAAGGGATTCAACTTTCAGTGTTTAGCACTTTTTTCCATCTGTTAAGTTGATTTCAAACCTTTTCTCCAACTTTCCTCTACATAGAAATTCCACAAGTTAGCCCATTTCATGATGGATATTTTGTGCTGACAATTCAACAGACTTAATGTTCACCCTCAAATTCATGGAACCAGCACACTGGCCTTATGTGACCTTCGAGCGTATGAAACAGGCTTGATTTCTGGACTCCTCAACCTTTTTCACAGATGCAAGCCTAGCATTTACAAAGTACAATGCTAAATTGCTTGTCCTGAGTTATACAGTTGTTCAAGGAAAATGGAATTTTTAAGAATGGTTTATGAAGCATACAAGCAAATTGAGTTTGACAAAACTCACTTTGTAAATACCTAGCACCAGTTTGATGAAATGGCACATCTGTACTTACTGCTTCTTCCTTTGCAAATGATCAGCCAAAGTAATGGCAATGAAGTTGAACAAAAAAGTGACTGACGATACAACAGTAAGCACCTGTCTGCCAAAATTTTGAATTTCTTAACAGCCTGAGTCAAGTCCAAGATCCAATATTTGAGAAGACTGCTTAAAAGGAATCATTTATTTCCATGAAATTCAAGATGGACTAGTATTATACAATTTTATATTAAATAAGGTGAAGAGAAAATTGAAAAGGACATTTAGTTCATTCCCTTACTTTCAACTAAGAATGCCCAGGACCTTATTTAATTTTGTCAAAAGACCAGAGAAAAAGAAAAGCTCCCCTTCAAAGACATTGCTCAGGATTTTTTAGTGACCTATTCCAGTGTTTAACAATTCTTAGGCAAGTAAGAATTTTATTGGTTTTGAACTAAGGTCATTGTATGACTTCCAAACTAAAGAGTAGACCCAGTATGATCTTTGAAAAAGATTATAAAGATAAAAACTGAAAAAAAAAAAAAAACAGAAAGAAAGAAAGAAGAATTTTTCTAGGCTAATGAGTATCTAGTGCATAAGATCTCACTGACTTAAAATTGCAGCCCTTGCACCCCACCCCCATCCATGTCTATCTTACCCAGCCACTGACACAAGCACTCAGTCACCATATACTCATGGGACTCCTTATGGTTGATCATAAACCCTTTCACTGTTGGGGGTGCTGTGAGTGAACCCAAGCTCACAATTATTTTCATACATTTCTACTGCTGGTCCAATATACATGTCATCTCTCATGACAGTCCCTCACAGGTGGCTGCCAGTGACCTGCCAGGAACAGGTGCCAGCACCTAACTGTCTCTACTACTTGGATCCTGCTTAGTGACACTACAGTATCATCTCTGGTGCCCTAATATGGCCCCCTAGTGACTCCAGCTTCTGTTATTTTACTGGGGATTCTGCAGCCCCATAGCTTTGTAATATACATATGGCAAGCAACATAAATATACACATGATTTTACTGCAAATTCCATAAAGGAAATGAGATCAACATGTTTCTACCCTTTAGAAAGACTTATTCAGAAACAAATAAGAGGCTAATATGTCTCTTTAGAAATTAGAACTGGAACAGTATTGGAAAAAAAAAAAAACCTAATGTATGAACTTCATTCTGTAGCCAGTGATGAGGGCATATGATTTTGTATATGAAATGTCCAGTTCCTTTATGCGTTTTTAAGTATTATTTTCAAGTGGATGAGAGTTTTGATTGAAGAAAGGGCAGTTATCTTGCTTCAATTTTACTTACCAGGGTCCTACCAGGCAGAGATTGTGTAGGTATATGCATTTGCCTACATGCATTATAAATGCAAGTGTGCATTAAAACAGTGTCTTTCTTTTCTCCACTTCCAACAGCATTTAATTAAGCCTTCCATTCTTCATTGACAAAAGTATTACATAGGTGTCTGTATGTTTCTCTGTGTCTAATCTCCTTGCATTTTGTGTCATGATGTTTCTACAAAACTTTCAGGCTACTTGCTTGCTATAATGAATAACCACTTGTCCATGATAACATTCAAACTTCTTAACACTGCATGAAGGCCTTTCTAGAAATAGCATACACCCTTATACTTTTCTAGACACGCTGAGCAATTTGCTCTTTCCAAAATGTAACAAGCTTTTCTACATCTTGGCCTTTATCCTTACCTGTTCTCTCAGTTTCCTCTGGACCTTGTCTGACCCCGGCATGTCATCCTAAATTTAAGTGGTCACCTTTTCTCTGCAAGTGTTTCCTGACCCTCTCCTAAAATCACATGTAATTTTCCTTGTCATAATATCCATTTAGTCATTACTACTCTTACAACATTTATCAAATTGTTATAGAATATCCATTTACCTGTTTTTCTATATTTACAGATCACATATTCTCTGATGGAAGGTTATTTCCCAAAAGTTAACATGTTACCTGGCATGTGAAATTGCTCCAGAATATGTTATGTGAATAATAAAACAATTTGAAACTTGTAATCTGTATTATTTTCTTCCCAACTCCATACGACAACTACATGATGAATGTGGGTCGACTATGTGGAAATATCTGAGGGCTGACAATTTCAAATACAACCTACTGCAAGAAAATTTCTACATGGATTCTATTATTTTGTTTCCTTTTGCTTTTATCATATTATGTCACAATTATTACAATATTCTCCCTAAATTCTCATCTTAGAACCTAAACTTATTTCTTTCTGCTTTCACTTCATAAGGAATAAAACTTTACCAGTGTTTTGGATACATATTCTCTTCTATTTTTCAAGCCTCCTTGCATCTTTTTTCTCTCATTTAATCAAATTAAACTTTGCTTTTCCTCCTTACTCATTGAGAATTGTTATTTTTCCCATTGAAAATAATAAAGTCCTTCAAAATCGTGAAGCATCTGTGACAATATTGATTTTATATTCTAAATAAATATAGCAGAATTATGTAACTGAGAAGTCTCTCAGTCAATAATTTGTCAATTTTCAATGGCAGAGTAATAATTTGTCAATTTTCAATGGCGGAGTAGACCATTTCCAATAAATAAAATTTTCATTTTTCCTCATTAAAATATTTTTGCCAATGTTTAAAACATTGAGTCCTTTATTCATATTGCTTTGGAAGGACAAATGGTAATTCCTTTGCTTATAGATATAAATTGTTAGATTTTGAGCTTTATAAGGAAGAAATGATTATAACGCGCACATGTCTGCACATAGCACAAAGTGTGACAAACATGCTCAATAAGTGCTTCTCCAATATGGCATAAAAGCATTAATCATTTATATATGATGAAATTCACATTAGCACCCAAGCATTTGACGTTTCCTGTCACTTAAAACATTTTTAAGGAATCCATTACAAAGATCATTCTTTGTTCAGAAACCAATAAAAATGAAAAAGAAAAAAACTGAAGATCTTATATAATACCCTGTTTCAAAATGTAGCAGCAGTATTAAAGGGAATGCAAATCATTTGGTCTCATGAAATCCTCATTATTTTGAAGAGATGTGAAATAAAATATTTGCCTTACTTCAAGGGGCTTTTATGTGCATGAGTTTTCATACTTATCAGAGATTACTTCAGAGTAATGAAATTCAGCTTCTAAAGCTCATCTAGAAAAAAATAATTTTAAGTTAATAAAACTCTTGTTTTGAGTCAGTTATGACAATTGAAGGGCCAAAGTATATTATGGTATTATTTACCAGGGTTCTCAAATGAGTGGGACAAAGGTACATCAGACATGGTGCATTGGAAATGTCACAACCATCACCAAGGTTCTCCTTTTGATTATTAAACACTTAACATATACTCCATACAGCTTATGCTCTAGCTGCAAGAGTCATTTACAATGTCTTTTTTTCTTTTATTATGGATATTTGACCCTGAAGATGTCACAGGATCTAAGGGAATGTTTATGGGCTACTATCACAGGGTCACATGTTTAAAACTGATTCCACTTAAGCTGTATTGACTCTTTCCCCCATCTCTTTCATTTACTGTATATTAACTTTTGTTTGGATGTATCATCTCACATAACAGTGAAAATATTTCTTAAACGTACATGTAGAATTTTTCCTTCAGATTTTTACCTTATCATAGCCGGACATCATAGATAATCATTTTGGTTTAAAAGTTCTATTGTGCAGTTAGGATGGATGTGCCAATGTCATGCTAGATTATGGAAATAAAGACAAACAATACACAACACTGGCTCTGAAGGATTTTATCATCTTGTTTTTTTTTTTTTCGTGAGGTTCAGATATGTCAAAGCTACTGTGAAATATAATGTGTCCAAATAAATAAAAGGAAACCATTAAGCATTTAACTCAGGAAGAACTTTAGGAAGAAGAAAGTACATGAGCTGAGTGAGATGTCCTAAATCAATCTTAAAGAAAGTATAAATTCAGCAGATATATGAGAGAAAAGAAAAGATGTCAACTGGGGTATAAATCACACAGAGGCATGCAGCATGTCATGATCTGATGGCATAAAGAAGGGAGCATCAGCTGGTTTTTGCAAAGATAATGAGTGTTTTGGGGGCTTGATATTTAGACTTTTTGAAACTCCGTTTTTATCATTTGTAAAATGGAGATGTGAATTGTTATCATCCATAATTGACCATTGAAATGATAACTGATAAAAATGTAGAGGAAGCCCAGTCTCTGGCACATAATAGGTTCTCAAAGCATTTATTGTACTTGTTACAGTATCAGTACATGTTTATGGTGTTGGCAGCTGTTTGGATGGTGGCATTAGAGGTTCAATATGTTCAGAGTATAGGATTCTTGTTAAGGATATTTAAATAGCATCTGAGGGGACTTGCTGTCTACCAGATTTGTGTTTCAGGATGATCCCTCTAAGTGATAGAGTGGAGATACCTACTCATAAATGCACATTTCAGCAATTACGTCGTGTCCTCATTTCCCTCATTAAATTATTAATTTGGCTTTAATCCTGAGGAGTGAATTGAATTTCTTCTCTGCCAGCTATCCCTAAAATGAAAAACCCTTGAAATATCCCTTAGGCTCGAGAAAAGAAGTCCTATACTCTGAAATAATGCTTTCACTTCCCTAAACACACTCTACAAGTTAATATAACAACTACAACAAATCTTTGTTATGCTTTTAGAACTGAGTTTTCAGCTACAGCTAAGGTGACGATATTTAAACATGTTATAACAAACATACACTTAAAACCATAGGATTTATTTCTTGGGAGAAAAGAGAATGAAAAGAAAATTTAATACCAGTTTTTATGATCAATTATGCTAAACTTTTCAAATTTGAAATGTAATAAATTGAAACCTATGAGCTGAAACATGGAGGAAATGAATAAATAAATATTTGTTCTATAATTTATTGAGAGAAAGTGTTAAAGCTGAGTTGAAGTCAAGATCAGTGGGAAACAAACATGAACAGTACTTTCACAACACACAAAGGCCATGAGTATTGTGATTATTTACTTTGACGCATAGAATCCAAAGAGAAAGAAAAACAGGATTTCACTGCACTTGGAATTATCTGGACCAAGAGCCAGCAGCACTATTGATAGTGAATGGGGCAGTGTGTGTGCGCGCGCGTGTTTTTCTTCTTAATTAGAAAAACTCTTGGGGTGCCTGGTGACTCAGTTGGTTAAGTTTCTGCCCTTGGCTCAAATCATGATTCTGGGATCCCTGGATCAAGCCCTGCATCAGGCTCCCTGCTCAGTGGGGAGTCTGCTTCTCCCTCTCCCTTGGCTTCTCCCTTGGTTTGTGCTCTGTTCTCTCTTGCTCTCTCAAATAAATAAGTAAAATATTTGAAAAAAAAGAAAAGAAGAAGGAAGGAAGGAAGGAAGGAAGGAAGGAAGGAAGGAAGGAAGGAAGGAAGGAAGGAAGGGAGGAAAAAAGAAAAGAAAGACTTTTCTTTCAATCAAAATCATGGAATCAAAAATATAACTCCATCCATCTACCATATTCCTGCAAATCACACACCACTGCTACTGCTATAATAAGGCAGGTAAGAACATTTTAGCAAGTTATTCCAGAAAAATTGCTACAGAAAACGTGTATGGATAGTATTCATACTGTACAAATAGTATTTGTAAGTTAAAGTTGTCAGAATTACAAAACAAATAAAGAAGCTACTTAGATCTTTGCAAGAAGAGATAAATCACTTTAGTTTCCGCTAAGCTTAGTTAAAATTTAAATCTCTGGGGTGCCTGGGTGGCTCAGTCTGTTGGGCAGCCAGCTCTTGATTTTGGTGATGATTTTAGGGTCCTGGGCCCAACCGCCTCAGGGTCTTTGCTCTCAGTGCAGAACCTGCTTGAGGATTTCCTCTCTCCCCGCCCTCCTCCCCCTGTTCATACTCTCTTTGTCTCTCTCTGAAATAAACAAATAAATAAATCTTCAAAAAATTGAAACTAAACTAAAAACCCTGCTCTGCAAAGACAATAACAAGAGTTAGAAGACAAGCCACATACTGGGGGAATGATTTTACCAAAGGCATATATTATAAAGGACTGTTATCCAAAATATACAAAGAACACTTAAAACTCAATGATATGAAAACGGACCACCTGATTTAAAAATTGACAAAAATCTGAACACACGCTGCACAAAGAAGATAGACAGATGGCAAACAAGCGTGTGAGAAGAGGCTCGATATCATATGTTGTTGGAGAAATTGCAGACTAAAACAATGAGATACCACTATACACCTATTAAATGTCCAAAATCCAAAACACTGACAACACCAAATGCTGACAAGGATACTAAACAATGGGTACACTTGTTTGTTGCTGGTAGGAATGGAAAATTCTACAACCACTTTAAGAAGCAGTTGGAGGTTTCTAACAAAACTGAATATACACCTACCATATGATTCTGCAATTACACTCTTTGGTATTTACTCAAATGAGGTACAAATTTACATTCACCAAAAAAAAGAAAATTAAAACCACCTGAAAATAAATGTTTATAGCAGCTTTATTCATAATTGCCAAAACTTGGAAACAACCAGGGTATTCTTTAATACATGAATAAATAAACTATAGTACATCTGTACAATAGTATATTATTCAGAGCTGAAAGGAAATTAACTATCATGCCATAAAAAGACATTGGGGAAACTTAAATGCATCTTACTAAGTGAAAGAACCCATTCTTAAAGAGATCCACACTTAGGATTCTAGTTTATGACATTTTTTGAAAAGACAACTCTATGGAGACAGTAAAAAACAAACAAACAAAACTAGTATTTGTTGTGATTTGGAGGGAAAGAGGGAAAAAATAGAGCTCAGAAGATTTTTAGGAAGTGAAACCATTCTGTATGACACCATAATTAGGTGGATACATAACATTATACATTTGTCAAAAAAATAGAATCCGACACCAAGAGTAAGCCATAATATAAACTATGGATTTGAGGGTAGAGTAACCTGACAATGTAGGTTCATCAGTTTTAAGAAATATACTATTCTGGAATGAGATGTTAATATTGGAGAAGCTTGTGTGCAGAATAGCGGGGAGTAGTGGCAGAGGTGATATGGGAACTCTGGACTTTCTGTTGAATTTTGCTGTGAACCAAAAACCACTCTAAAAAATAAAGCCTTATTAAAAATTTTTCTACTTCTAAAAAATGCAGTGGCATTTGGCCAGATGTATTAAAAATAATTTATACATTTCAATTATAGAGTTGGAAAGAAATTATATAAGGATCATTCAGACTCTTGAGCATATGTTACACAGCTTCCAGCTGAAACTGCATTGCTGTTTCACAATGTTTTTGGTTCTTTGAGTTAACCAATTTATCCTCATAAAACATTTTCACAAAAACTGAGCTTTCTGAAGGTGGTACTTTATAGAAGTTTTAATGTTGTAACCGCAAGATTGGGAAATGCAACAATAATGTAACACCATTGTGTATGAACAATGTCTATCACCATTTAAAAAATTATTTTAAAAACTGTGAAAGGTTTGTGGTAAAGAATCTTCTTTAACCCTTCTAACCACGCCTTTCCCAAATTTACTTAAACATGAAAACTGGGATCCCTGGGTGGCGCAGCGGTTTGGCGCCTGCCTTTTGGCCCAGGGCGCGATCCTGGAGACCCGGGATCGAGTCCCATGTTGGGCTCCCGGTCCATGGAGCCTGCTTCTCCCTCTGCCTGTGTCTCTGCCTCTCTCTCTCTCTCTCTCTTTGTGTGACTGTCATAAATAAATAAATAAATTAATTAATTAATTAATTAATTAAAAAAAAAGCATGAAAACTATTCTCCTGGAACACCTGCTTCTTGCAGCTTAGTGTTCCATGAGGCCACAGTTTAGATAGAGCTGTTCTAAAGAGCCTAAAAAAGACAAGCAAATATAGAAAATAGATTGTTTTGTGCTGGTTATAGTAGGGAAATTGAGGAGATTTCCTAGTTCTTCCAGGAGAAAAGCTATCTTTTTACAATAAAGAACAGTTTTAACCATAGATATTAGTGGCATCTACCTCCCAGGAGAAATGAGTGTAATTCACCACTCTAGAAACTGGTTGTAACTGGTACTGTCAGGGAAGCCATCTCAGGTACATTCAATACACTGGAATCTTACTCTGCTGTGTTATGTGGATGTCCACTATATTCTGGGATACTTTTGTGCCTTTAATACATGACAAATAATAGAACGAAATAGTCTATTTCCAGACAATAGAGAAATAGAAAAAAAAAATGCCTGACAACAACTGCCACAGTCAGGTGATCAAAGTGCGCATCAGTGGAGATAAATCATGGTGATGGCGAGCTCTCGATATAATGAGATGAGACTGGCACATTACCTCTTGTGACTTTCCGTCCTCAAACATATAACCCCTGTCTGATCATGAGAAAGACATTAGACAAAACCGAACAGAGGGACAGTCTACAAAATATCTGGGTGTGCTCCTCCAAATAGCCAGGGCCATCAAAAATAAAGAAAATCCAAGAAGCTTTCATAGACTGGAAAAAAAAAAAAAAAACTGAAGGAAACATGATAACGAACTCAAATGTGATATCCTGGAACAGAAAAGGGACTTTGGGGACAAACTGAGGAAATCTGAATTAAGTTAATAGTAATGCACCAAAGTTGGTTTCTTTGTCTTGAAAAAATGTGTCATAGTAATAGAATGCATTAATAGTAAGGATACTTGGTGAGGGGTACACAGGGACTTTCTATACTATCTTTACAACTTTTCTAAAGCTATTCTGAAATTAAAGGTTTAATTATTTTTAAAATCACTTAGCCCTTTAGATAGGAGCAGCAATATTTCCTTTAGAGATAAATATGTTATTAATAGATACTGTATTCCTTGACATTTATAGGGGGAATAGGCTCTGAAATATCTCCTTTACTAACATTTTTTTCCAACTTGTCTGAAATTGCTTGGACTTCATGATTTTTGAAGACTGGGCGAGAGTAATCTTAGTTATTACTTCTTCATTTTCCCACTCTTTTATCAATAGGTGTAGTCTCCGAATCACATCTGCTCTTGTCATGGAAAGTGCATTGCTCATTGGCTTCCTTCTTGACAAAGTGAGATGGCTTGAGTAATTGCCTCATGTCTTCCAACAAGTTGTGAGACCAACACTGAGTAAGGATATATATCAAAAACGGAAGATAGCAAATGCACTTTCGTAAGGTAACCTGAATACATGGAGAGAAGTCAGGAGAAGTAAACAGTAACCCCCTTATCTGTGACACTTTACCAAAGGTTATCTTGTAGTCTACCCAGCAACATCAGCAACTGATTCTAGCACCATAATTCTAGTTGTAAGAAATGCACTAGCAAATATAGCAGCACAAGAACACAGATGATTTCTTGGAAATGGACAGCCTTAATTTCTTTAATCACATGAAAAGTCTTGTTTACTTTTGTAAACAGTATCTTCCTTATCTGAATTTCACTAAATATAGAAGGTAAGTAAGAGTGATAGACATTTATGAATTTCACATGCACTAATTCAGAGTATAGTATTCAGTGGTACTTATAAAATTTAAAAAATATATACTTGAACAGCACCAAATGTGAGCAAAATAGTGTAATATAAAAAACCAGCAGTTTTAAGACCTGGGCTTCAGATCGGTTTCTTTCATTTGGTACATGTCAACAACTTCAATTTCTCACTCTTTGTCTTTTCACCTAAAACTGGATGGTAATACTCTGGCCTGACTATACCTTAATGCCTCTGTGAGGGTTGAATATTACATCACATCTTCAGAGGGAAAAGATGAAGCCTGGAATACCTACTTGGGAGTTGTCAGCACCACAGCTATATTTAAAGTGATGGCACCGGATGAAATAATTTAGAAAGTATGTGTAAATAGAAAAGAGAAAAGTTACAAGAATCAGTACTTGCTTCAGGCCATTTCTTCAAATCAGGAAGAAAAGGAGCACGGAAGACAGAAGGAGCATTTTTGTGAGGAAAGAGCAACAATAGAGTGAAAAAGATTTCAATTTATGAAATGCTCAAATAAGAATATTAAGAAAAGAAGCACTGGATGGCTCATTTGATTAAGCATTACCTTCAGCTCAGGTCATGATCTCAGGGTCTTGGGATGGAGCCTCACAGCAGGCTCCCTGCTCAGTGGGGAGTCTGTTTCTCCCTCTTCCTCTGCCTCTGTCTGCTTGTGCTCCCTCTCTCTTTTTCTCTCTCAAATAAATAAACTCTTAAAAAAAAAAAAAAACAGTACTAAGAAAGGTTATGGTTTTGACTACATTGAGGTTTTGATGACTTTTTTTCAGAGAAAAAATGGAAAAATGAGTTTTGTTATAAAGGAGAAGAAAGAAGAGTCAGTTGGTAGTGGAGGGGCATAGGATCTGCATAATTTTGATTTTGATTTTCTTTTTTTATAAAAAATATGGAATTATATTATAATCTGATATATAACTTGATATATATATACTTAAATCTTTAAGATTTAAGAGAACATATATTTATGTGTATTTTTATGTTTCTATACCTGGCCTAATACCTATCACTTCGATAGATGATAGATAGATAGATGATAGATAGATAGATAGATAGATAGATAGATAGATAGATAGATGATAGATAGATAGATAAATAGATAGACAGATAGAGTTGATAACATAGGAGAAAAGAGGGGAAATCTTAAGAGAAAATGCCCTGAGAACTAAGGGAACTGATGATGTAAACCCCAGTCCAAGAGCAGGAGATGTAACGAGATGTCCCAGCTAAAACAGTGAGAGAGGAAAAGGGGGCTGAATTCCTCTTTCCTTTACCTCTTGTCCTATTCACTCCTTCAACTGATTGCATGATGCCCACTCACATTAGGGAGAGCAAGCCACCTAAGAAGTCCACCTATTCAACATCCATCATTCTGGATGTTTCTCAGCTCAGACACATCTAGGTAGCCACAGTTCATTCAGATCAACACATAATATTTGTTGCTGTGGATCAGTTCCAGGATAAGTGATCAGGAAAGTAAAGAAAGAGCCAGAGAATGAAGGGACTGAAACAAGTGGTGGTGGTGGTGGTAAGTGGGTTAGTTACTATTCAAAGTAAAGGCTGAGGTAAGAGTTTCAGAGTGGTCATAAAGTTGAGGAGAGAGAATATGGTCAGAAGTCTGCAAGTAAAGAAACCAAGAAGCTAGGTCTACATTGTCATTTTGAATGTTTGTGTGTTTTTCCACACATAGATGTGTATGCACTTCCCCTACCTCCCTCCTTTCCTCTCTCTCTCTTTTTTTTTTTTTTCTCATTGTTTTTATAGTTTCTAGGGAGAAAAAATATTTAACACAAAATATGAAGTATTCACAAAACTAAGTTGTTAATATCTACCATACCTGAAAAATGATCTTTAACATTAGATTCCCAGAGATTTTCTCAGTTAACCTTCAGTGGAGGTATTTTGTGATAGGAACAGTTATAGAAATTATGAAAGAGGAAACTTCCAGTGAATATACTAATGCAAAAATCATAGTAGTCCAAAGAGTCACTATGTTGATGTGAACTTTAGTCTTATCTACTAATTTGTTAAAGACAGAAAAGATTTTGCTGTAATTAACTCATATATAAGGACTTTATTCCAAAATGAGGCACTAAATGAGTATAAAATTAACTTATTTATTTATTATTTATTTATTTATTTATTTATTTATTTATTTATTTATTTTAGTATAAAATTAACTAATTGTGCTACTCATGTCAACTGATGGTAGTTGCAGGGCACAAGTGAAGATATTTAACTTTGACCTAAGCTCAGCATCTGCCAAACTGCCTGAGGCCACACATGGAACTGGATAAAATAATAGGGCTCCTGAGCAGGAAAGGACAGCCTGGGGACAACGAGTCCCTACATAAGACATGACTCATTTCTCTACTCCCATATCCTTTAAATGCCTTAGTAATTAACGGTGAGACCATCATATATCATGATACAACAAGCATCTAGGGACTTGCACACCATTTTAAAGAGAGATGATCTCTTAACTCATACTGAGGCATTAAATTCTTTGTATTACTCTTTTTTCTTAAATAAAGACATTATTGATATCATATAGAATGATATTTTAAGGTTGTATTCTACTATGAGATTAAGCTTCAGCCCTCAGGGATAAATTCCATGATTCTCTAAAATTAATTTATTTTCAAAACCATAATTAACAGTTCACTAAAATCTCCAGCACCATTATAGCAATAGAACAGCTCCTAAAGTTCCAACTACATGCTCATAAAATTTTGATTACTTCTTGTAATCGTGCCATCTGGTAGCTTGGTTATAGCTACATCTTAAAACTTATTGGGGACTGGAAGATTTTTGAAGTTTTTTTTTCATTATTCTGATAATTCAATACCTTAGGAATATAAATACAGTTTTTTTCTTAAAAAATTAAACTATAAATCAGTTATTCATATATAAAAATGATAGTTTAGCAGATTTTCTTGATATCTAGTACTATAAGTACTGCACTTAACATTTATTAAATCACCATTGAATTTAAACTTGAACAAAAATCATGCATCTAAGGTGAAAATAAGGGCATTTGGAATATTACATTTGACGTTCTGTCAAATAATGTAATTCTACATAAACTTAACCCTAAATATCTTATTTTTAATTGTATATGCTCCTGAAAGCTTTATGCAATTTCATATATTTTAAAATAATAAAAGAGAAAGGACTGCCTTCAAGAGAATCTGGGATCCATCTACCATTGTCCAATCAGGATCTTGGTGGAGTCTGATCAGGATCTTGGTGGGGTCACTAGGCAAACAGGGTTAGGTGAATAAAACTCTGGCTATCTCTGTGGGGTGCCGGGGTGGTTCAGGCGGGTAAGATTCTGACTCTTGATTTCAGCTCAGGTCATGATCTCAGAGTCATGAGATGAAACCTCATATCAGGCTCCATGTTGAACATGGAGTCAGCTTGAATTTCTCTCTCTTCCTCTCCCTCTGCCCCTCCCCCTGCCTGTTCATGTGCATGCACTCTCTCAATCTCTCTCTCTCTTTAAAAAAAAATAGCAAAACAAGCTCTGGCTACTTTTGAAAGAACAACTGCCATGTTTAGCCTGGGTAAGCGTCTAGGAAGCAGCATTTGAGGGAAAGAAATGAAATGAGAAACTTGGTAATAATATTGGCTCGGAGAGATCTATAGCAAATGCCCTGACCACCACAATTCCTAAGAGGAATCTGGCATTGCTTGTTTTTTTCTGTCCTCTGTCTACTTCAGGGGAGTCAAAAAGTCCTGCCTCTCAAGTGTTCCTGATCAGCATAGAGATATCCTCATATTGTTCCAACCTGCCATCTGTGAAACTACCAGCACACAGGGGAAACCACAACCTAGCCCCAGTCATCGGCCTGATTCCTCATTATGGGTCCCGAAGGTAGAGCTCAGTCCCAAGGAGCAAACCAAGGGAAATAACCTATCTATGGGCCCATCACAAGAGAATACAAGATGAACTCTTATGTCAGGCTACTTGTTAAGACAGATAAAGGAGGAACAGGATAATTTGCTTTTGGAATTAAAAAAAAAAAATCATACAGTTTTATCCATCAGGTTTTTTGGAGTATAGGAGAGGAGGGTAAAAAAGGAAGCTTAGAATATTGAGTGAAAAAATGCCTCAAGTGATAGAAAAATGTGTAAAGGAAAAGTAGAAGAATAAAGAAAAAGAAATAAAAGACCTATTTGAAATAAATAGGCATTGGCTGATTACCATTATTATTAAATATTATCTAGGAAAAGGTAAAGTAATGAAGACAGTTTTGAATATGCCTTTTTTTTTTTTCTTCCTCCTCAGGTCTAACTCCAAAAATAAGTTAGTTTTTTAAGGGGAAACAGGGGAAACATTTTTAAGGGGACTAACATCAGTTAGTCCAGGATGTTAGGTTAATGTTCCATTATTATCTAATATATATTCTTTTTAAAGGAAGTTAGGCACTTTGAGATCCACATTAATGAATAGGCACCAATATCTCACAAGATGTGAAATACTTCCCAATAAATATAATTATAAAATAAGAAGAGATGTGGGTCTGAATGAATGCAACTCAATCTATCTAAATTTTTTCCTATTTTCCTACCAAGAGCATCCAGACAGAACACTGGATATCATTCATAGAAGCTAAAAATTCTCTTTAAAATGTTACATTATTACATAATTCACTATTAGAATAAATATAGAATGCTCATTCTGGTTTTAAAAGATATTTTAGACAAAATAGTAAGGACCACAACAATAATTTTAAAGTAAAAATTGCTTCCTATATGTATACAATAAAATTAATTATTATAAGCCCTTTCATTTCTTACTGAAATCTCAAGATAAGTAAGAATATTAAAAGGAAAACAGTGGAATGATTCAATGAATGATAACTCTATTCAAAGCAAGCCACTGTAGTTTTGGATGCCAAAATTGTGTACTTAATTTTAAAAAGATGCTTTTCTCATTGAAAATTATAAAAATGCACACTTTTTGTCTAAAAGTCATAAATTTTTAAAAGGTTGACTATGTTAGTGGAAAGATGTGATAAATCATGATGATAAAAGACTATCATTACAAAGCACCCTAATCCATCATTTTAAATAGATTCTACATTAATCATCTACTTAAATTTGAATGCTCAAGTAATCATAATTTATTATGATAATTCAGACCAAAAATAAACATCAACAATGTGGGCTGCATTTGCAGGACAGCACTAGTTAGATATAGGAACTACCCTTTGCCCCGAAATGGTAAACCTAGTTTATCAGACATAATCATATTCAGTGCAAAGCACACATATTCAAGGAGTCATATTGCTCCAACATTAGGGTTAGCTTTGTTAAAACAGACTGATTAACATCAGTCAAATATAAAGACTCATTCAAATCTTGATGATGGACAGAGCCTAGATCATATAACATGTATGTATGTGTTTCAATTTGCTATTGCATAATCAAATTTCATAACTTTTTTTATGTCTCTTTTTAAAATTTTATTTATTTATGATAGTCACACAGAGAGAGAGAGAGAGAGAGAGAGAGAGAGAGGCAGAGACACAGGCAGAGGGAGAAGCAGGCTCCATGCACCGGGAGCCCGACGTGGGATTTAATCCTGGGTCTCCAGGATCACGCCCTGGGCCAAAGGCAGGCGCTAAACCACTGCGCCACCCAGGGATCCCTCAAATTTCATAACTTAATATGGAATATTCTGCAGAAAGAATCTGTAAACAGTGCTTGCAACCAAGACTTTGCAACCTAAATACGTTGTTGACAAATTTACCCTCCTACAGTTTCCACCTGTGTGTTCTAGAGTTCCATTATCAGCTACCATACAGAATGTGCTGAAGCTAAAAACAGAAATCACTTCCCTTCTTTTTCCAGTAAAAGCAATACTATTGTTTAATTACTTTTATATACTGAGATTTCATGTATTTGGCAAAGTTTTGCTGTAAAGTAAAAGAAATGATGTAATTCGTAAAATAATCTCATCGTAAAATAGACAAACAAATAAATAAATAAATAAATTTACGAATGTGTGCATGTGTGTGAAAGTCCCTGCCTCCAGGCAGAATTTCAAGGCAACAGTAAAGTGGTATCATTTTATTTCTCATTCTCTGTGGTTACAATCCTAAAGAGCTTGTTACCTGATATCTGGAGGGTGGAGTGAGAAACTGTTTAATCCATTTTGTCCAGGATCTAGGTGCTTGTGTGGGATAGTTCATCACGTCCCTGATCCTAAGGCAGCCAGAAGTGGAAGTAAAATTAATTTTTGTTAAAAACTACATTGTAGGATATTGAAGGATAAGCTTGGCAAACTTTAAAAAACTATAATCAAATATTACCAAAATTGAATAAGCTATTTATAAGTTCATTTCTTATTTAAGAAAAATGTAGGGATCCCTGGGTGGCGCAGCGGTTTGGCGCCTGCCTTTGGCCCAGGGCGCGATCCTGGAGACCCGGGATCGAATCCCACGTCGGGCTCCCGGTGCATGGAGCCTGCTTCTCCCTCTGCCTGTGTCTCTGCCTCTCTCTCTCTCTTTCTCTCTGTGTGACTATCATAAATAAATAAAAATTAAAAAAAAAAAAAAAAGAAAAATGTAAAGAATAATAACTTATTTTTGCAAAGAAACATTGTATATCTGGCTCTGTGATTAATATTCAGTGAGACAAAAAATAATAATAATATTCAGTGAGACATTATGAAAGCCTTTGTGTTTTTATATCATTAAAATGTGAATAACATACATTCTCGTGGAAAATATTTGTACTGTGAAATTGTTAAGAATGGTATGAATATTCTTTTTTTGGCATAAAGATGTCATAAGAAAGAATGAGATAAATATTCCATACACATCAAAAGCTGATGGGGTTTTTTTATATAAAGATATTTCACAAAGCCCTAACTCATGGTTAAAAACTACTTGCTATATACTAGGTATATATATTTAATAACATATTTGTTAATATAATACCTAATGAAGCACTGCATTATTTTCCTCACTATTAAGAAACAGTCTCACTCTGGTTCCACTCAAGACTGAGCCCACACTCAAACTCCACTAGACATTATTTCATAGTCTTATTTCTCAGTATCGCATGATAAGACAGTGCAAAAAATTTTAAATTTCCTCATGTTTCTCAGGTAACTTGTGGTGTGAGAACGTGTATTTCCCAGAAGATCAAATACAGCTTTTCCATCACCGTAGCCTCCGAGATACCAGATGTTGCTCTCACACAGCCTTCAAATATATCCTGACATTACCACAGAAAGATGAAATGTGCAATAACCTGCTCTCTTGTGAGCCAGAGAATGAGATTCGAAGGTAAAGAATAGCTTAAAATTATTAAGCACATACCCCTTGAAGACTTTGATGAATCTTAATTTCTAATCTGTACAGTTCAGTGTAACTTTCCCCATGAAAAAAAAAAAAAAAAAAAAAACCTCTTGATTTACAGGTTGGCAAATGATGTTATTCATGGAGAAATTTGACTCCTAAATCCAATGTGCATGATTTACAATGAGGAAGAAATACCAGTTGGTTTTGAAACACGCTTTTTAAAATGGTGCAAATAACAAAGCAGGAATAGCTTAGAATGAGTATCCTGTGAAAGAATGGGGAAATTACTCTCATGTGTTTGTTTAACTTTATCTAATTTGCCATGCATCAATTTCAGGTTAAAATGACTTACTTTTGAAGATTATCACTTCTTAACATAACAGTCTAATTAAAAAGATGTTGGGGTAAATGATCCTGCACTTGATAAAATCTGATTCATTATGGGAAGGAAGAAGATGAACTTGAGGAGAAAGACTCATCCAGGCCCCCTGAAAATACAAGATTTGTATGTGGTGCTGTGGCCGTGGTGAGTGTGTGCCTTTGTGCTTATAAGAAATTTGCTCCTACCAGGGGTGAGCTGATCCATTTTATGCTTACTGCAGTTTTATTTGCCTGCTGTGTTAATGTTCAGATAAAGCACGTTATAATGGCTGAGTCTAGATATGATAAATATGTGGAACATCAGGGTTTATTTATCATTGTGACAGCACGAAGAGTCTTCTGGGTTGCTGGAACTGGACAAAAGTATTCCAGGTTACTAGAATGGACGTGAAATGTGTGTGCTCTGATTCCAGGATTCATATTCTCCTCTCTTCCCTCTCCTACTGTGATGTTCTGAAGGAACTGCTTGAGGCTATCCACCCAGAATTCAATTGTGTTCAAAAGCCAGGATGGCATGGCTGAGGGGAAATTTGGGGGATCTTCTTGGATGTCTTGCATTTGATTTATTCTCCTATCAGAGCAATACAGCAGCTCTATAGGTCTGCATTTCTTTTCTTTTATCAAATAAGTAATTAGGAGAAAACCCCAGTAGTTTAATTATGAACTGCCAACTTCTTTTCTAACGGAGTTTGAGCCAATTAAGATAAAAAATGTTAGAAAATGAATGATAATGTAAAGGCCATGTAGATGAATGCGATATCAGTCTATCCAAGTTGGCACTTTTTACAGTGTCGTCTATGATGGTTTTGATTCTGTCTTCTAAAGCACAGTTCTGATTATAGCACTTCCCAGCTCAAAAGTCAGCTGACCTATCCTTTTTTTTTTTTCATTTTATTTTTTTAAAGTAATCTCTACACCCAACATGGGATTTGAGCTCACAACCCTGAGATCAAGATTCACATGCAGTACTGATAGAGCCGGCCAGTGGCCCCTGATCTAGCGTTTTCTGAATCAAGTCCCTAGGATATATAGAAGATTACATTCTTCCACAATCTGATTCCTACCTAAGTTTTCAGTTATATTCTTTATTCCCTTTATTATGTGTTTTCCCTGGTGGCAGGGGTGGCAGGTTAAAGTTATCTATTGTCTCGTACCTATTCATACCTTGGTTTATTTTCTATTTTCCCCATTTCACATTGGTCTTGGATCAGGTTTCTGTCTTAGCATACTTCCTCCTTACCATCTTGAAAAAGTTCAAACATCTCTACAAAGCCTTTTTTATTTACTTACCATCAGACTTCATTTACTTTTTTTTTCTAATTTTACATACTACTTTATTAATACGACTCTCATAACACATATTACTTTATAATATACTTTATAATATACTTACAGCATAATATAATCAAAACCCTTAATGAGAACAGAATCCACATCTGTTTTCCTAAATATATTCTCCATCAGCCAGCACTGCAAACAGAATAAACTAAATAAAGAAATGTTGGGAAATCTGGCTGTGACCTCTCAGTTGTCAGTCTTCAAAGCAAGCACACAGGAAATTGTTATTTTTTATTTCATACCCTGTAGTTAAGTACAACATTCCCTATTGTAATATGATTTGGATTTTCCTAGGTTTGATTAAACCAAGTCATCTAAAGTATTTTTATTGAGAACAATCATTACCATGTTCCATTGCATATCTCGTATGAAGTTTACACCGAAAGCCTTTGAAGGGAACTTTCAATACTCATTAGTTGGTTCCCTATGGCCTCGGGAATCATTTAAAGGTAAATATTTCGGGATCCCTGGGTGGCACAGCAGTTTAGCGCCTGCCTTTGGCCCAGGGCGCGATACTGGAGACCCAGGATCGAATCCCACGTCGGGCTCCGGGTGCATGGAGCCTGCTTCTCCCTCTGCCTGTGTCTCTGCCTCTCTCTCTCTCTCTCTCTCTCTCTGTGTGTGTGTGTGTGTGTGTGTGTGACTATCATAAATAAATAAAAAAATAAAAAGAAATTAAAAGAAATAAAGATAAATATTTCTGGACACCAGAAATGTTTAATAAGAGGATGTACTGGGAAAAAATGCAAATTTCATATGAATAAGAAAAATTGACCCCCTCTACAAAAACATAAATGACAAAGCCATAATTCTTTTTTTTTTCAAAGCCATAATTCTTAAAGAATTTTTAGCTTAGAAATAAATCTTAATTATGAAAATGTGCCATCTGACTATGACTTCCAATTTATAATTGGGTATCTTCTAATTAAAGTATGTCTTTCTGGGACACCTGGATGGTTAAGGGTCAGACTCTTGATTTCAGCTCAGGTCATGATCTTGGGGTTGTAAGATCCAGTGCCCAGTGTGGAGCCTGCTTAGGATTTTCTCTCTCCCTCTCCCTAGCCCCTCCCACCCTACAATTGTTCTCTCATGATCTCTCAAATAAGTAAATAAATAAATAAATAAATAAATACAATGTATGCCTTTACCACTATATTATATGAATAAGAATTTCCTTCAAAATGTTATCTAAATTTTTCCTTCAGAAGATTCTGTGAAAGAAGAAATAACACACTTATTTTTTTCTTTTATGTTTTTCTGCTTTTTTCTTCTATACTAATGAAACATGCAAACTCAGTAATATTTAATTCTAAGTAAAATTAACAAAATGTACAGTAAAAAACAGGGAAAAATTTATTTCACAAGCAAGCTATCAGAAAAAAAATGTAAATCAAAGACAGTTTGATAACTTAGAGTAGGAGCCCCTGACTGAGAAAGACATATTTAACATGCATAGATGAACGAGTGATTTGATAAGCCATTATTACAAAAAGATTTATGAAGGAGGGATAGCACTTACCAAAATGACCGTGAAGGAAAAATGATAGCTGATTCTGCTTGGAGGGTCACAGAAAAGTTGTTTTTGCCATATAAAAATTATTTTGTGCACATAAACACCATCTTAGTCCACACGAAAAATTGTATATCTGGCTTGATGTATTTAAATTTTCCTCTAAATGATCATATTTGAGAAATAAAAGAAATTACATTCTTCTACACCGTGACAGAGTGATAAAATTTTTATTACAATTGTTAGATGATATTTAGTTAGAATCCACTAAAAATAAGAATGAAACAAATGGAAGGCAGTGCTGACACCACTTCCTGTGGGACATCTTCATCCTTTTTGTCAAAAACAGTTTCTTCATTACGTCAGTAAATTGGCTTTGGCTGAATTCCTCTAGCTGCATATCTAGAGTTTTTTAAAATAATATCAGTGTCAACATCCCCAAATCAGCTATTTTTGCCATGACTCATTGTATGTTTAATTTGAATTTCACTACCAACATTATATCACTTTTCATTTCTTTGCTGCACTTCCATCCTTGTTGCCCAATTTCCTCTTTTGATTATTATTTTACAATTTCAGATAGGTGTATCTGGGAAATACTGGGAACACAGATACATACTTTTTTTTCCACAGATACATACATTTTTTTTTCTGTGTTTGAACTGAATAACAAATGCACAGTATCAGTCACCAGCAGAATTTGAAATAAGTGACATGATTGAACACCAATCACGATGGGTGTCTGTTATTTACATAGTTATATGTGTACATAAGAGCTAGAAGCAATATTTGCACTTGATGAAATTACTCAGTTAGTATACTATGGTAACTGAAATTTCAAGTGTATTGCTGAGAGAAATGTTATCTAACTAAACTCCAGTAACCGAAATTCATGTATATAGGCAAAATTTTATTTATTTATTTATTATTTATTTATTTATTTATTTATTTATTTATTTATTTATTTAGAGAAGGAAAAACTAGTGAGATAGCATAGGCAGGGGAGAGGGGCACAGGGAGAAGGAGAAGCAGGCTCCCAGCTGAGCAGGAATTGTTAACTTAGAATTCTTTACCTGGAGGCAGTATCTCTCAAAGACATGGATGAAATAACTTTTTCAGATATACAAAGTCTTTGCAAATCTGAAAACACGGAGAAATAACGCTTTAAGTGATGCAAGGAAACACACACGTGAAGCAATCAACTCAGAATTCTACTCTCTGAAAATATATTTCAAAAGTGAATGGCAAAATGGCTCAGTTTCAGGAAAAAAAAAAACAATAGCTGAGAGAATTTATCACTAGCATATTTAAATTTTAAACTTGGAGCAATAATAAAGAAATTTATTTTGGCCAACAGAACACGATACTACATGCAAACTCGCATCTAGAATAGAAGAGCAAGGGAAAAAGACAACGTATCACTAAATACATATGATGGGGCTTTTTGATTTTTTAAATCACTTTAAAGACCATTGATTAATTGCTCAAAAATAGTATCAATGTATTATGGGGTTTATAACATATGAAGAAAATGCATTAAAAATAGATAAAGGAAAAGAAATGGTAAGTGGAAATACAACTGACATATTATTGGGAAGTTAACTGTGATAACCTAAAAAATACTATATAAAACAGCTTATCCTTAAAATTTAGAATCCCAGGGAGTCTTGCAAGTCAGTGTACTGTAAGTGATCAAAAAATGCCATCCTTTGGCCTTTGGCCATCTTGCTCTTTGCTGAATTCTGGAATTCTAAGGTCAGTAACAAGTATACCAAAATCATTTATATTTTTATAAACCACAAGCAAACAAGTGAAAAATCATTTAAAAACCCATGCTATTTACAACAATATCAAAGCACATACAACACTGATAAATAAACTTAACAAAAAATGTATGAAATTTAAAAATTTGTACATGAAACTACACTGCATTTAAAATTGTTACCAGGGGCACCTGGGTGGCTCAGTGGTTGAATGTCTGCCTTGGCTCAGGTCATGATCCCAGGGTCCTGGGTCAAGTCCTGCATTGGATGCTCCACAGGGAGCCTACTTCTCCCTCTGCCTATGTCTCTGCCATTCTCTCTTGTTTCTCATTAATAAATAAATAAAATCTTAAAAAAAAACAATAAAAATTAGTTACCAATGAGTGAAATTAAGGAAAATCCAAATAGGTGGAGATATATACCATATTAATAGATTGGAAGACATTATTTTTAAGATGTTAATTTTCTCCCAAATGTTTTATAAACTTATCTAAATTCTAATTGGTAAATGAACGGACTTTTTTTTTTTTTGTAGAACTTTATAAGTTGATTGTAGCAAAGACCTGAATAATTCATCTCTAAAAATTAGAACAAAGTTGAAGGACTCCACTGTGTGATTTTGAGACCTTACATAAAGCAACATTGAAAATTGTTTGTTGTGTTTGCATATAGCTATATTGTTCAATCTATCATAGTAAAAACTTGAAAAATAGACTCCCATATAAAGCCATTTGATTTATGATCAAGACATGATTTGTGAAAGCAAGACAATTTAATGAGAGAAAGAACCACCTCTCCATAAATGGGGCTGGAACAACTCTATAAACCCATGGGAAAAAAAAAATGATTCTGGACTCATTCCTCATAACATATAACAAAGTAATTAGAAAATATAAACCTAAATATTAAAGATAAATCTATAATGCTTCTAGAAGACAACACAGATAATTATCTTCATCAAACTGGGGAAGGCAAAAGGTTATTTCAGAGGATACATAACTGATGACTACAAAAAAATAATAAAAAAATAATTTAGACTTCTTTAGAATTTAACATTTCTGCTTATCAAAAGACAAAGAAATGAAAACACAACCAGAGACTGGGAGAAAATATCTAAAACACATATATATGATGATAGACATGTATCTAGAATACATAAGGTTTTTTAGTTTGCAAAAAATAAAAAAGATAAAGCAACAAAGAGGGGAATATGTGAATAGATAATTCAAAAACTAATATATGAATGGACAGCAGGCACATAAAATATTTCTGAAAGTCATTAGAACTTAGAGAAATGCAAAATAAAATCAAGATAAGATACAAGTTCAAAACCACTTGAATTATTAAAATTTAAAAGCCTGACACCACCAAGTATTGGCTGCAATGTTGAAGCAACGGGAATTTTTATTCTTTTATTAAGGGGTATAAAAAGATTATCCACTTATATCTCTGATGATCTTACTGGAAGCACCTGTATATGATACCCCAAATTTGTAAGTGACCAAAATGTCCATTAACATGGGAATTAATAAACACTGATATATTTCTAAAATGATATAAATCAAAACAGTGACTCTTGATATACAGGATATTGGTAAATCTCAAAACATTATGTTGAGTGAAGGAACAGAGATGTTGAAAACAATATTATATAATTCCTTTTTTCTTTTTCTTCCTTTTTTTTGTTTTAGAACAGCTTAAACAAATTTATTGCAATAAAAGTCAGAGCAGTGAAAAACTGGAAAGGTGAAAATTGATTTCTAGGGAATCCAAGGGAATTTTCTGAGAAGATGGAAATATTGCATAAATTGATGAGGTATTCATTATTCAGGTAAATATTTTGTAAAGTAATTGAATTTTACATTTATAATCTGTTCATTTTTAAAATATGTAAAATTTACCTTAAGAAGTAATATAATGTTTTAAAATTTCCTATCTTTTCTTTGAAGTCAATTGTAGACCTACTAACTGAGGATCAGGATTTTAAAAGATTTTTCATATTCTAATAAATTTAGTGGATTTTCCAGGCAAGGAAGAATAATAAAAAATGTTATTATGATTTTTTTAAGATTTTATTTATTTATTTGAAAGAGAGAGAGAGAGGGGCAGCCCTGGTGGCTCAGCAGTTTAGCGCCACCTTCAGCCCAGGGCATGATCCTAGAGACCTGGGATCAAGTCCCACATCAGGCTCCCTGCAATGGAGCCTGCTTCTTCTCTGCCTATGTCTCTGCCTTTCTCTCTCTCTGTCTCTCTCTCTCTCTCTCTCTGTCTCTCGCCCTCCCCCCTCCCCTCCCCGGTGTGTCTCTCAAGAATAAATAAATAAAAGCTTTAAAAAAAAGGAGAGAGAGTGAGAAAGAGACCATGAGTGTGAGGGAGGGGCAGAGGGAGCAGCGACCCAGAGATCATGACCTGAGCTAAAGGCAGCCACTTAACCAACAGAGCCTGTCTAAAATGTTGTTATATTTCTTTAAAATTTTAAGAAATTCAAAAGGCTTTACTAAAGACTTGGCTCAGTCGTCCATAATATATATTTATAATACACTCTATCCTTATGTAATATAGATTCAAAAGTCTTGAAATTGGATACAAAACTTTATAAATTGTAAAACATACAACAATGTAATGTGAAACTGTTGAATATGTATATCAATTCCAAATCACCTTGAAATTACTTTTTAAGGTTCAATTTACAGATTAAGCTAAAATCATTAAAGAAGTAATTAATAATTATTTCAATAAACGTAGAAGTACTCAGCCATCACATTTACTCCCATTTTGTTTGAACCCAAACGTGACAGTACGAATTTACATATCACTGATGAAATCATTTTAATTAGGAATTAAAAATTCATTAGCATTAGCATTGAAATTTAACCTATTTATAAGTTTTAACATTAGTGACTATTAATCTCAATCAAAATAAGTTTGTTGGCTAGTGCCAATTAAGCAGGTCAATGATAGAGCTCTTTTATTAACAGTATAGGATACCTTTCAGTTGTGATAAAATATCACATTAAGAGTTTTAGTAAGCTTCATGATTTTCAAACAACATGAATTATTTTTTAAGCTTTTAATAGGCTCAACAGACTATGGAAAAATACGGTGTATAATCATGAATATGCCCAAGATTTGGTGATAAATAATTCCAAATTAATGCTTCATTTCAATGCCTATTACTTAGTTTTTAACTCCAGCTTCTAAATTTAGTACCATTAGCAAGAGATAAGCTAGCAATTACACATTTATCAAAATAATTTAAAAATGTCTGATGCCTCAATAAATTACCAAGGTAGTAGTCTTTAGCCTGCAGAAAATTAAGTGTAAAAATTAGGTTATTAATTTTACATATGAAGTTGATTTCAACAGATTTTTAAAGGCGTTATCAATATACTATAAATAACTATAAATAACTTCTAATTAGTCCAGTTGGCAATTGTGGTTCAAGTAAACAATCAAGAGTGTGGATGAAATGACAAGTCCAACCATCCATCTTGAGATGGAATTCAAGACAGAACTGTATTATATTCTCCTTCCCCAGACCCAGTAATGGTGAAGGAGGTGGCAACAATAGTAGTGTATCACTGCTAATAATGCCTGTCATTCTAAGTCTCATGGCTGGGTAGCACTAGGTATGTAAGTTTTAGGCAGAGTGGACAAGAACCGTGCCATTTGGCTGCCATTTGCTGTCTTGGAAGATACCTTTTCCAGGTTTAAATCTTATAGGCACCAGGCCAGTAGTAAACTGATTAGCATGGTTATCTTACCAATTCTGTATGAATGGGAACTTTATTAAACAATCTTTGCTTCTTAATATATCTGAATCAAAATGCTCGACTGTGAAAATATTCTCCCTTCTCTGAGATCACTGAAACTAGGACTATTGCCAGTTATCTTAATAAAAAAAATCAGTAATAAGATATCCATGGAAAGTATATGAAAAAAAACTCCAAAGGAAGATTTTTAAAATAGACATAAGAAGGCAATTATTTGCATTATAAATGTATCAGATTTTGAACAATCAAGTTCATTGTTTATTACATAAAAACAAACAGAACCAATGTCACGTGGAGGAAATTTTGCAATATATTACAATATATTCTTTTATCATAAGATTTTTTCTGAAAGAATCAGGGTGAAAAAAAAAAGAAAAAACAATTAGGAAAGATATACAATTAGGGATATGTGATATGGTTAGATCTAGCAGATATTATAAAATATTATAAACACAGATAAATAGCCATTTTACACATTGATAATAGGTGCATAAAAGTAAAAATTAGCATTTGTTACATAGGATAGTTTGTATATTACATATAAATCATTTCAAATCAGAATGAGAGTTGCTTAATTATTGTTGTACTTAGGAGATAAATTCAGTTGACCTCGTCTTACAAAAAAATTAAAGAATGAAACATGTTAAGTGCACACATATTAAACAAATACCCACTCTTTGTTTTAGTTCATTTATGACTCTGTTGGTTATTCCTAGATCCCCCATTCTGCTTTTGCAGTTGGAACTTGTGATGACAGAATTTTAACATGGCACCCAAGACTTCGGCACCCTGGTATGCATGCTCTGTATCATCTCCTCCCTTTGAGTATGAGGGAATCAAGAAAATTGGGATTTTACTACTGGGATCTGTTGAACTTGAATTAATCAAAAGGGAAATTGTCTTGGATGAGTCTGAGCTAATCAGTCCCTTCCTGAAAGAAGAGATTCAAAGCCAGAGAAAAGCCTTCTTCGGGGCCTTAAAGAAGCAAATTGCAGACGTATGGAGAGAAACACATGGCAGGACACATCAAGCCAGTGCTAGTTGCTGAGGACCTCGGAACTGCAATTGCCAGGACCTGAGCTCTGCCAACTGAGTGAGCTTGGAAAAGGACCAAGATGAGGATCAGATGGGGTCATAGTCCCAGCAGAATCCTTTATTTCACACTCCTGAGACCAGAGTGCAGCACCCAGCTAATCTGGGCCTGGACTTCCTCTTACCTAGGGAAGCCTTGGGATGATGAAATCATGTCATTTTAAGCTGGTAAGGTTTAAGCTGGTAATTGGTTACACAGACCACGAAACGGTGCTTAGTCAAAGATCTGCTTTCAGGTCCGGTCATGATCCCAGGTTCCTGGGATCCACCCCTGCATTGGGCTCCCTGCTCAGCTCTCCCTCTCCCTCTGCTGCACCCTCTGCTTATGCTCTCTCTCTCTGCCAAATAAATACATTTAAAAAAAAAAGAAAGAAAATAAACATAAAATAAATATAGGACTGTAATTTCCTAATCTAAAGTCAACTTTCTTCTCTGCTTTCCAGAAATTTGTAAAAATTTCTAATCCATCCAGAATCCCTTCTTCTTTATGAATATATATATATATTTCCTCTGTTATTTTTTCTTTGATCCATTGATTTGGTTATTTAAGAGTGCCTGTTTTGTGATTTCCAAATATTTGTGATTTTCTCAAATTTATTTCCATTATTGATTTCATTCAGCTGTGGTCATAAAACATGCTTTGTATTTCAATTATTTTAAATTTATTAAGGCGTGTTTTATAACCTAATGTATGGTACATCCTGGACAACATTCCATTTGCCTTTGAGAAAGGCAGTATTTTGTTGGAATGTTTCATGGAATTCTATTAGTTTTAGTTGACTCATGTTCTTATTCAATACTTATATTTCCTGTTCCTCTTTTACCTGGTTGCTCTAACAGCCATTGAAAAATGGGTATTGAAATCTTTATTATTGTTGAATCATCTACTGATCTGTTCAATACTGTCAGTTTTCTTAATGTATTTTGATGCCATGTTGTCAGGTGCATACATGTTTATAAATTTCACATCTTTCAGATATACTGACACTTTAATCATTATAAAATATTCTTCTCCAGTAACAATTTTTTGTAGTACCAATTTCAGTCTTACAATCTATTTTGCTTATATTAGTATAGCTACTCTAGTTCTCATTTGGGTTCTGTTTGGATGAAGCATTGTTTCCCATTCTTTTATTCTCAATCTATTTGTGCCTCTGAATATAAATTGTGTCTCTTGTGGATAGCATGTAGCTGGATCACATTTTTTTTATCAGTTCTGTCAATTTCTGCCTTCTGTTGGATTATTTAGTTCATTTACACTTGAATTTTTAATGTTATTTTTTGGTCTATATTTTAATTAATCTGATACCATTTGACTCCACATGCAGCCTTTATAGACTATGTGTCTCTTAGTCACATCTCAAGAGAGAGTGACAGCTCAAGTTTCCATGTATCATGGGTTGTTTTTTTACATGCATTTTATTAAAAATGCCAATATTTTAAAACATTCTATGATTTTAGGTCTATTATAATGCTTATTTCTTACTTTCTTTTGTCCTGCATTTATTAGATTATACATTGTTATATTTACAGTTTTCCTTGATTGTCCCTCACAGACTATATTTAAAGCCACTGTAGCTTTTTCCTTAACACTAAATAAACATAAGACACCTCCTTCTTATTATCAAGATTTTGCAAATCATTCTTTAGATCTAGACTTTCAAATCTCATCTAAAGTAAAATCCATCTGTGCTGAACTAGTTTGAGATTTCCTTTGTTTGAATTGCAGCGTTTTCTAACATTGCTAGAAAAACAGATGTGCCCTATAAATCTTTATTTGTAATGCTGGCCTAGTACTTCCTTTAAGCATATCCCTATAATTTGTATACGGTTTTCATACAAGAAAGCCTATGCCTGATTTTCTGATCTATGCTGGCTGGCCATGAGTCTTCAGAGACTATAGCTGGGTAATAATGTATTCTACATTTATTCCTACTTATTGTTAATTTACTTGTTTAAGTCAGGATAGCATATGTAGAACACAAATATATTGCTTGTCCCAATTCCAACAAGACTGGCATTAGTTGGATTGCATTGTATGTTTACACCAAAATTGCTTTGTCCATTCATCTAACTGATGGACATTTGGGCTGTTCCCATGCACTTGTACTATATTGAGTACTTATTTTAGGTTTTTTTGAAAATGTATCTAAAAGTGAGATAAAGGGCCACAGGGCAATTCTACATTTATATTTTTCTAATATTTTATTTATTTATTTGACAGCTAGAGACAGAGCACAAGTAAGCAGAGAGAGAGGGAGAAGCAGGCTCCCCACCCAGCAGAGAGCTGGATGCGGGGCTCAACCCTAGGACCCTGGGATCATGACCTGAGCCGAAGGCAGATGCTTAACAGATTGAGCCACCCAGGTGCTTCTACATTATTTTCTTTTAGAAACTGCCAAACTGATTTCCACCGTAGCTGAACAATTTTCAGCCACAACCAGAAATGTAGGAGTGTTCTAATTTCTCCACATCATTTCCAACACTTGAAATTTTCTTGGTATTATTTTTAGTTGTACTAGTACCATAAGGAATGATATCTCTTTGAGGTTTTGATTTACACTTGCATTACCCTAATGACTACTCATGATGAGTATCTTTTATGTATGTGTTGGTCATTTGAATATCTTCTAGAAATATCTGTTGGAGGACTTTACTTATTATTTGAGTTGTTTGTCTTCCTTCCTTCCTTCCTTCCTTCCTTCCTTCCTTCCTTCCTTCCTTCCTTCCTTCCTTCCTTTCTTCCTTCCTTCCTTTGTTGAGTTGTAATAAGAGTTCTTTCCATATTCTGGATACTAGACTCATCAAATATGAGATTTGCAAATATTTTCCCCATTCTATAGATGACCTTTTCAAATTCTTAAAAATGTTCATTTGTGTACAAGTTTCTAATTTTGAGGAAATTCAATTTTACCTCTGTTTTCTTTTGTCATTTATGCTTTTGGTATTAAAGAGTCCTGCCTAAGAGTCTTTCAGTTTTACTTTGCTATTTTATTTGTCTTGCAGAACTCTAAATTTTCCTTAAAAATGTTTTTCCTTCACCACCCAATTACCAGAGGGTATATCTTTTTTTCCCTTTGCCCTGTTTCTTCCCTAGAAGTTATGCATTTGAAATACTCCTTATTTCATTATTCTTGCCCTTTAAAATCGTGTATTTTTAAAAGTTGTGCCTGGCCCTTTAAATGTCTGTACTTTTATTTTTTATTTTTTTATTTTTTTTATGTCTGTACTTTTAAATTGAGCACACTTAGAATTATTTCCCTCTGTTTTATGCCTAGATCTTCCTGAACACTTTCTCAGTTTTTGCTTTTTGGTAGTTTTTTCTTTTTTGATAGGTTCCATCTTTTCAGTGTTTTAGTTTCCAAATCACAATGAGATCCCCTCATTAGCCTCCTTCTGTCATCCTCAGTTCTTCTCAGTTTGTCTTAGTTCACCACAAAGCCTGGGGAATGGAAGAAGGTAGCTTTGCAATGTGAGAAAAAGCATGATGGGATGTGGTGATTTTTTGTTTGTTTGTTTTGCTCAAAGTTATTTTGTAGTTTCAGCATTCTTTGTCTTCATGCTATGCTGAGGGTGTAGTTTTGTATAGAATTTACTTTCCCCTTGGTTTTATTTATGGTTTGGGAAAGATATTTTTGGAAATGTGTAGCTATGCTGACACTATTGTCCTCGGCTACCCAGAAGCCTTTTTTCAAATGCATTTTTGTGATATTTTTGCAAATGAGATGAAGAAAATATTAGTCAGATGATATACAACAATATCACCTCAATTCCTAGCTTTGTAGTCCAGATGTATTATCTATTTTAATCCAGAAGTACAATATTAAAAATACTGAATTGAAATGTAAATTTGGTTTGTTCTACCAGAGATCTCCTGAACTAAGGCAAAGGATATGTGAAAGTGAAGAGGGGGAAAAATAAGTTAAATATCTACTGCCATCTCATCACAAGTTATAGAAATACAGAATATGATAGCATATTTTTTCTTCAATTGATACACATGTGACCATCACTATTTTTTCTCTTTTTTTCTTCCTGTTAGTTTCTTTTATAATGTTGTTGTTAACAGTTCAGATTTTAGGTAACTGATTTTTAAGCTGGGACTGTAACTGAGTTTTAAGAGTAATTAACATAACCTGGAAATACAATGCAACCCTGTCCCAAAGATGGGTGGAATGACTATTTGTACTTTGAAACTCCTCAGTTCAGGTAGAGAACATCTTGATTTGTACAAAATAGGATATCATATTGGGGCACATGGGGAGCTCAGTTTGTTAAGCGTCCAACTCTTGATTCAATTCAGGTCATGATCTCAAGGTCACGAGACAGAGCCCTGCAAGGGACTCCAGCACTCTACAAGGAGTCTCCTTGAGATTCTCTTTCTTTCCCTCTGCTCCTCCCTCTGCTTGTGCCTGTGCTCTTTATCAATCAATAAATAAAATATTTAAAAAGGTGGTATCATATTGTTGGATGCAGGCATAGAGATGTTTTTGTTGTTTCATGAAAGTTCAGATATGTATGGAGATGTGTGAGATGCTAAATAGCTATAAGAATGTACACTGCCCATTTAGTTAGCATTTTTAAGCTTCAAACCCAGTATTCTATGCCCACTCAGTGAAATGGGGGCTAACATGTGACTGGAGAAGGGTGAGGACAGGGAAAAGAATAGAAATAAGTCAGTGGGGTACTATGGGCCCAGATCCTATAGGATCTTTTAGATCACAATAAGGAATCTAAATTTCACTCAAGTGAAATTAGGAACAATAGGAGGCTTTTGAGCAGAAAAGTAACTGTGCTTTTTATGGTCCTAACTGTGTTAGTTAATCCTAATGGTGCTTTTTATGGTCCACCTACAACCAGAAATCTCTATCCTTAAACCTCCCAAACCCCACATATATTCCCAGGGCATTCCATTTTCAGGTTGCTCTTTTTGAATTGGCTTTTCCATCACTTTGGTAATGACTCATAGTTTCTCCATGAACTTGGTCAAATGACTTGCTTTTTACATAATTATTAGATACTTTTAAAATGTATTTATTTATTTATTTATTTATTTATTTATTTATTTATTTATGAGAGAGTGAGTGGAGGGAGGGGAAGAGGAAGAGGGAGAGGCAGGGGGAGAGGGAGAAGCAGACTTCTCACTAAGCAAGAAGCCTGATGCAAGGCTCCATCCCAGCACCCTGAGATCCTGACCTGAGGTAAAGGCAGATGTTTGACTGACTGAGCCACCCAGCAGCCTCACTAAATAATTAATACTCTAAGAAACTACATTTTATTCTATACCAACTATCTTCCTTGTTGCTATTGTTCTGTTATTTCACAGGTTATAAATGCCTGGGCAATGGTTCACTGTAAGATTGCCAATTTCCTACCCAGAATTTGCAGATGTACTGGGAGCATTCATATTTCTCAGAACAGACGTAGAACCAGTAGCCTAAAAAGGCTATGCTGGAATTGTGGCTTCCAGTTGCAATAAAAGGAAGGACTCTTATCACACTCCAACCTTTATATGATCATCATTGAAGTGTTCACTGCCTTTTCACAAGACCTATGTAACATAGCTTTTTGCTTCTCAAATTTTTATTTCATTTATATTTTATTATGTATAATTAAAACCAGAATGAATGTATTTTTTTAAAGATTATATTTATTTATTCATGAGGGACACAGAGAGAGAGAGGCAGAGACCCGGACAGAGGGAGAAGCAGGTTCCCTGCAGGGAGCCCAATGTGGGAGTTGTTCATGACCTGAGCCGAAGGAAGATGTTCAACCACTGAGCCACCCAGGTGCCCCAGAATGAATGTATTTGAATGTGTCATACAATTATACTCATCCTCATTTTAGACATATTTGGCATGCTTTTTGTGACAGATTAAGGTAAAAGTCGAGAACCTTAGCAACGAAAATGTTTTTTCCATTTTTCTTCTTCCACCAGCCCTGGTGTCTCCTTTTTAGCATGGGAATTAAGTAATTCATCATTTACATTTTCCAATTAGCTCTTCTAAACTAATGAAAGAAAGCCTGTCATAAGTCCTCCAGGTAAAAGAGTTCATAAATTTAATTGAAGCAAGCAGAAAATTTCTCTTATAGTCTTTTTCTCTAGTACCTTTCAAAATGCTTTTATTTTTTCTTTATGTGAATTATTATTAAAGGCTGGATTTCTTTGTTGACATCTTTCTAGTTTCTTCATGAGTATTGGACAAAGCAGCCTTTAAATAGGCAGGCATTTTAGAGTAAGAAAAACTATTTTTAAACTTTTTATGTTTAATGTTTTATGATTAAATAAATATTTGATCTGGAAATAATATTTAAGTCATAACATAGGTAAATCCTACTATAAATAAGATTTTTAAAATGACATTAAATCAGTTGATAAAATCCCTAATATATCATATTCATTGATTTGTAGAAACTTTATTCAGTATCTCCTGTTATTACTGCGACTGTTTGTATATGTTGTTTGTAAATTATAAAGTACTATACAAATGTTAATTATTATTTTGTTTTGAGGATACTAGAAAAGAGAACTTTGTAAATCTAAAAAAAAAATCTATATTTTTTTAAAGGTGAATATATTTTAAATGTTAATGAGAAAATCTTGTATTATATTTAAACACAATTTCTAGAATATCTTCACTGGAAAAAAGGATTTCTGTTGTAATGAATATTATAAAATATAGACTAGATCTTTATGAAGATAGAAAAATAAAGAATATAAATTCTCTTCAGAATCATAGTAGAAGAGTGGTCTTCAATAGTCTTATTGTGTTATAGTGAAATGATTACTCAGACCAAAAATAAAAAACTTATCATAAGAGCCAGAGAATCATTCTGTGCTGCTGTCTTTGAGAGCAAAGAATCTAATTACATCATTTACTAGCTAAACTAGTGCAAAAAAGCAAAATATTAGTGATTTTACTCAGCATCAAGCTTTTCTAATAATCCAAGAATACAATCAAGACACAGGGGTGAAGCAGGGAGGGATCTGAGAAGTAAAGGGTACTTACTCGTTAGCCCAGAATAAGAGATGAAATCTTTAAGAGAGACTCTATCTCTTAAACCAGGATACATTTAGATGATCAAACATGTTCATTTTATACCCAGAAACATACTTAGCTTATGTCGCATTTTCCAGGGTGCTATACCTCGTATATCCATATATTGTAGTTTTGTTTACCAGAAGCAATCTTAAACCAGGGACACCTTGATAGAATCCTTACAGAGGTAGGAGATTTTCTCCCAGTGGATATCCTTAGATTATTTTAAGGATGTCCTGTTATCAGTGGATTCACAAGGAAATTGGAAAGATTTACCTGCCTTCTCTCTTGCCCTGAGTAATCAATCCCTAGTAATCAGGTGAGATAAGGATCCCAAGCCAATGGTTTTAACTCTTTTATGCTCACTAGAGGCGTATGCCAACAGTACAATGACAATCATATTTCAATATAAGTGTATCAAATCAGCACCCTGAACCCCTTAAATTCACACATGTTATATCTTGATTATATCTCTAAAAATACAGGACAATATTTAGGTTAACAGTTGAAAAGGTATCAGCTAAGTACACAGAGGGCAAGAGAGTTGAGGTTTTCTAGAATACTGTGCTAATAATCATAAAGCGTGAACTCTAAGACTGGTAAGGAGCAAAGAGAAAGAGAAGGGATTTGAGAAACCTATGGATAGGAATAATCCTATTCAGTTCTTATCAAGGTGAATAGCCTCATAAAACGACCTAGGAAGATTTCTATTTTCTCCATGCTCTACATCTATTTAATGAAGTTACAACACTCTTGACAATGTGTCAGAATTCAACCTGTTAAAATGATTGATCTGATGTCCTTTTGGAGGACAGAACTTATCTTACCTTTCCAAATTTGTCTTTACTTTTTATTTCTTTTGTTCCAATAAGTTTTCTGCCTCTTCTGGAAACTCTTTGCCAAGCTTTACATGTCCTCGTTAGTCATCCCTTTCATCTGTAATTTCCAATTGAATTGGTATGAATCAGTTCAAAGTGATTGCTTAGAATTATTTTTATCTGTAGTTTGTCTTCTTTTTTATTTCTCATATTTGCTTATGTTTTGGTCTCTTAGTTCTCCCCATCAAACCTGATGAAATTGGTTCTTTTCCATTTTTTTAAATTATCAATTTATTTATTTATTTGTTTGTTTATTTATTTAAAATTGAAGCATGATTAACATACAGAGTTACATTAGTTTCAGGTGTACAATATAACGATTCAACAATTCAATTATACATTACTCAGTACTCACCACAATAAGCGTAGGCACCATCTGTCACCAAACAAAATTATTACAATCTTATTGACTACATTCCTTATGTTGTACTTTTCATCTCCATTACTTACTTCGTAACTGCAAGTGCGTACTTCTTAATCCTCTTTATCTATTTCCCTCATCCCCTATGCTCCTCCCCTATAACTGGTCCCTTCAAAGAACATTTTTGTAGTTGTATACTGAAGTATACTTATTTTTATTTTTAGTTTCTATTTTATATTAATTCCTTCCTATTAGGTATTATAAAATTATTTTATTATTCTTCTCCTAAATCTTCCATTTAAAGGTGTTTTTACTTATCATTCATCTTTTTGTTTTCTTAATTATCATCTTTTTAAATTAGCCTCTATAGCTTTAGGGTCTGTAGATATTTAATGCTTTCATTTACCTTTATTTATAATAGAACTGATCATTCAAAATATTTAGATCTTATTTTAACTCACAACTTTAAACTAGGAGGCAAGTTATTCTATTCAACTTTTTGATAAATTTTATCTCCTATTGAGAGAATGGATCTGTACAATTTCAGCTCTTTAGACTTTATTCTGTTTTCTTTTTTCCATGTCTAGTAAACGGTCAGTTTTCTTTTAAATGTTTATGGATGTTAGAAAAATGTGTATTCTTTGTTCAGCAGTAACTTCTTGAAAGATTGGATATTGACATATTGATGGATAAATGGATGTCCCATGTCATTTTAAACAGTACCGAGTTGTTATTTTTCTTGTTTTGCATTTTTAAACAAAGCTGGTAAGATCTTTTGTCCTCTTACCAAAAAAAAAAAAAAAAGCTTGCACATTTTGGATTCCTACTTTAATTGTGATGTAATTGTTTTTGTTCCTTGCTTAAGATTTCTATTTTTTATTTTCATTAATTTAAAAAAGCTACTTTTCTACAATAATTTAAATTTAATGATATGTTTTTCCAATCATATATATATGTATATATCCCAAAGCTTCCTCTTTCTTGGATTCATTTTGTGTGTTAATGATATAAGCCCTGTCACTTTTTTCCAGAAATACTACATGATGATAAATTTCTTGATCTTGTGTATATGAATAAGTGATCTTCTCTAATGCTTATTTAGAAACAAGATGTTAAAGTCTACATTATTTGCTTTCAGTACAACAATATTTTCCTCTTTTTTCTTCTAATATCCTGTTTTACCAAAAGAATAGGAAGTATATGTATTGAATATTGAGGAAATATTGATTTTGTGAATTTGAGCTAATGTGCAACCCTGCTACAGCCTGTCTCAAGCTGTACTTTCATTCTAATACATATACACATTCCCACCAACTCATATTTCATCCGAATTTCTGAAAGGACTTCAGTATACAGTGATTTTGAAAACCAAAACCCCAATAAGGATAATATACCATGTGCGTCTTAGTGGCTAACAGTGTGGGCAGTTGCCAGTGAGTCTGGATGCCCTCGCCCACACAGTATAATGCTGCATAAGACACCTGGGATCTAAATCACAGTGGTTTAAAAATAATATTCCTGTCACATTTGCAATAATTTTTATATATTTATTTGTTTTAATATTGGTGTTCCCTAAAACAGACTCTTTAACTTCATAAAACATTAATTATGATTATGAATATTTCCTATTATTTTGTGTCCCTGGAACATAGTGGGTGCTCAGAAAATATTTATGAGCTTTAATTGAATAAATTGAACTGAACATTTTGTGAATGACTTACATGAAGGAAACACAGTGACATTCAAAAAGTTGGATTTACTGCATCAGACAATAAAATAAAATAAAATAAAATAAAAGTCTTTCCAAAACAATGGCTGAATACAAGGTATATATTACAAACGTATTTTCATTGGAAAAATTACTGGGATTTTTTTTAGCATAACGAGTGTTATAAATAGGCTCTTACTGAAAAAAAATAAAGGTGACCAAGGTTTTTTGTTTTGTTTTGTTTTGTTTTTGTTTTTAAGATTTATTTATTTGAGAGAGAGAGACAGGGACAGCCTGGGCAAGCAGGGGGAGAGATGGGGGAAGCAGACTCCCGATGAGCAGAGAGCCGACAGGCACTCTGGAATATCCTAGGCTCTTATTCCATTATCTCTTCTAAATTTGTTTTTGGCAACAGTTTCAGACTAAACTTTTCACTAGGGCCATATAACATAGTTGTTAAAAGTGCAGTCTCGGGACGCCTGGGTGGCTCAGCAGTTGAGCATCTGTCTTTGGCTCAGGGCGTGATCCAGGTCTGAGGATCGAGTCCCACGTCAGGCTCCCTGTGAGGAGTCTGCTTCTCCCTCTGCCTATGTCTCTGCTTCTTTCTGTCTCTCATGAATAAATAAATAAAATCTTAAAAAAATAAAATAAAAGTGCAGTCTCTAGGATTAGGACTCCATGGCTTTGAGTCGTTCCTTATCTACTCATCTGTGTGATCTATACATCATAATTTCAACTACTCCGTGCTTCTGCTCCTTCTTTAAAATATGGATATTGTGCTTACTGTTTAGAGTCTCCCCAGGAAGATCATACAATAAAATCACCAGATTCTAAACAGTTTCAGAATAAATCACAACCGTGTATGTCAAAACATCAATTTATTGCTGAAGGTAAATTGAAGTGTACAGCTTGATAAAAGACAGGTGTCAACTAAACCTCAGAATTATGAACACTCACCACCCATTTGGCAGCAAAACAAACATGTCCTCATTGTGGACAGCTGATTCCCAAAAGGAAAAATGAGGACAGAGCTGAGCTATGCGCACCCAGTTATTTTTCCCAAGGTTACCAAATGGCTAAGTTTGTCTACCTGTCTATGGGAGGAGAGAACAAGGGTGCCGTGGCTTTAATTTGCCTACTGAACATCCCTTGTCATGGAAGAGGTGTCTTCCCTGTCACACTGAGGTTGGCATCTATCCGAGACAGTTTTTGTTCTGAGAATTCTTTGTGCCTTATCATTATTCCTGCCGTAAAGAGGCATCTGCATCTCCCTGAGGTTAGGGGTGAGCTGTTTATCAAGACAGCCCTGCCTTCACCATCAGAAGGCTGGTTCTTCTGATGCCAAATGCAGGTCCCTGGGTATTCAGTCCTTCTTAGGTCATTAACATGCTGAGAAAAATAATTCCTCAGTTGTCACATTTCTATTCTATTCCTTTTCTTATCCAAAATCATGTCCAGCCACAAAGTACTGTGAGATTAAACACCAACAGTAACGTGAAATGCATAAGAACGATATATAAACTCCAATTAAACACGTCAACTGAAATGGGCTCCTGATTATAATCCTATGGAATTAAAAATTTCCAGTAAGAAATTAAAGCTCAAACATGTAAACCTTCTCAAATTAAAATCCAAAGCAATTAGAATCAATTATTTTACTTGTATAAGTTAAAATCTAAAATCCAAAATTCTTAGGTTAAATTTAAGGGGAAAAACACCCGTCCTTCTAAATTACTTATTTTATTCATTCAGAGACATTCTTGATGACTCCCTAGAAATGTGTTCCTGACAGCAGCCTGGGACAGCTTATGCTATCTCTCTAATGGGTGTGGTGATTTTAGGGCCTGAGAAAATCTCTCAAGAGTTTCACTTTTATTGGTTTAAAAGCATTCACAAAACATCGAATATTAAAAAAAAAACACCAAATATTATCAATTTTCTATCTCCATTCCCATAAAAAAATGGAACAACCATTAGACCTTGTAACAGTGACCCTAGGTAAAATTATATTCCCAGAACTCAGTATATAGTCTTACTAAAATACATAGGAAAAAAAAAAAAAAAACAAACAAATCAAGGAGGGTGTGCATAGATAATCTTCATGGAGTTACCCTGACCAGAATGACAATCAGTCCATTTCTGTTATTCAGAATCCATGCCCTATATACTTGCAGTTTGCGGGGAAGCAATAACTTTGCAAAGTTTTTTTTTTTTTTTTTTTTTTTTTTTTTTGCTACTGGCTACTGAGCAATTGTTAAATCTGAGGGAAAGCTTCACTTATGCATCTATACTCTATCACATACACCGGCATTGAAATACTGCTAGCATCTTGGATGTCTAGAAAATTCCAGTGAAAAAAGGCAGTCCGTAGGTTATGTGAAGTGTCTTCCTTTTAAGACCAAAAATAATCACTGCTACTTACCTCGATGCCCTATCTTTCACCCAATTGTTGCACTGAGTGTCACATCTACCTGAGTCGGGATCTGTTAATTTTCTGAGCAAACTTTTGAATTCCTGGAGCATAGAGGCTAATTCTGTTGCTTCTTATAATGGAATAGTTTACACCATATCATTCCTCTACCTTGGTTGGTAAAAATCACCTTCAGATTCATGATCAAGAACGGCTAATTGATGCTTTCGAAACTTCTGCTGAAAGGAACCTAATAAGAACTGATATTTCTGCATGTTCTCTGTAATATGTGTTCCTTTTATCTACTTTTTGAATGTTCCAAGCACTGAAGCAATAATTACTTCACGCAGCTTTTTTCCTGCAGCTATGGAATGTGCCTCTCATGCTTAATTCCCTCTGCCATTGTCTTATCCCTTCCAAGGGTTTTCAGCTGGATTCCCAAGAATTCAACCTTATTTTTTTTTAATTTTTTTAAAAAATTTTTATTTATTTATGATAGTCACAGAGAGAGAGAGAGAGAGAGAGAGAGAGAGAGAGAGGCAGAGACACAGGCAGAGGGAGAAGCGGCTCCATGCACCGGGAGCCCGATGTGGGATTCTATCCCGGGTCCCCAGGATCGCGCCCTGGGCCAAAGGCAGGCGCCAAACCACTGCGCCACCCAGGGATCCCACAACCTTATTATTTTTTTTTTTTAATTTTTATTTATTTACTTATGATAGTCACAGAGAGAGAGAGAGAGAGAGAGGCAGAGACACAGGCAGAGGGAGAAGCAGGCTCCATGCATCGGGAGCCTGATATGGGATTCGATCCCGGGTCTCCAGGATCGCGCCCTGGGCCAAAGGCAGGCGCCAAACCGCTGCGCCACCCAGGGATCCCCCCACAACCTTATTTTTAACTTGTGTTTTAACCCCTTCCCTAATGCATTGAGGATATTTTTATATTTGTTTGTATTGCTAAAATTGAGTACTTTCAATCCCTTGGTGTTTTCTATATTTTATACCCCAGAAATTTGTTTTCTCAACCTATTTCTTCATATTTTGCCCTTACGGTGAAATGGCTGTGTGTCTTCCAAAAGTCTGTGGGTGGTGAACCTCTGTTCAAACAAATTCTGTCTTCTTTTGTTTCCCTGAGTGAGATGATCTCTTCACATGATCTTCTATTCATGCCTGGACTCGATCTGACTTTACCTGCCTTTTTCCCTTTAAGATGTCTCATCTGGTATGTATTTTAGAGGATTACTCCCATTAGTTTATTGGCCAGCTTTCTGAAGACAAGGCTATAGTTCCAACTTCAACAATCATATCGCCTTGAAATTACCCATCAATACTTTGACTTTTTAAAAAATAACTTTATTGGGGGACCCCTGGGTAGCTCAGCATGTGAGCATCTGTCTTCGGCTTAGGGTGTGATCCTGGAGTCCCAGGATCGAATCCTACATCGAACTTCCAGCATGGAGCCTGCTTCTCTCTCTGCCTGTGTCTCTGCCTCTCTGTATCTCTCATGAATAAGTGAATAAAATCTTTTTTAAAAAAAATTTAAAAATAACTATATTGAGGTGTAATTGATACACAAAGCAACAGCCCAATTTCCTAATTTTAGTGTTTTGATGCATTTGGACATACACAAAGGCTATGATATTATCACTACAATAAGGTAATAAGTATTTCCTCCCAAAAGTGACTCTTTTTTTATGGTAAAAACATTTCTTATGAGATCGACCCTCTGAACAAAAATTTAAATGCACGATGCTGTGTTAACTATTGGCACTCTGTTGTACACCCAATCTGTATAATTTATTCATCTTGCTGAAACTTTATAGCTGTGGAACCACAACTCCCAATATCCCCCTTCCTACAGCCCACACAAACCATCATTCTATTATCTGCTTCTGTAAGTTGGACTACCTTATATACCTCGTGTAAGTGGAGCTACACAGCATTTGCCCTTTTGAGAAAGTCCTGCAGGTCCATCCATGTCATCACAGATGTTGGCCTTTTTAAAGGCTGAATAATACTCAATTGTATGGATATATATTACATTTTCTTTATCCATCATCCATTCCAGAAGTAGAATTGCTAGGTCACATGGTAGTTCTGTTGTAATTTATTAAAGTTTTTATCCTAATTCTAGTTAATTAACAAACAGGTATATTAGTCCCAGGAGTACAATACAGAAATTCAATAGTTCTATAAATCACCCAGTGCTCATCACAATAAGTATACTCCTTAGTCCTCAACACCTATTTCACTCATCTTCCCACTCACCTCTGGTAATCACCAGTTCCCTATAGTTAAGAGAATCAGTTTGTCTCTCTCTCTCTCTTTTTCCCCTTTGTTCATTTGTTTTGTTTCTTAAATTCTACATAGGAGTGAAATCATATGATATTTGTCTTTCCCTGAATTACTTTGCTTAGCATAATACTGTCTAGCTCTTGCAAAAGGCAAGATTTCGTTTCTTTTTATGACTAAGTAATATCCCAGGGATATAGATGCCACATCTTCTTTACCCATTCATCAATCAACGGATACTTGGGATGTTTCTATAATTTGGCTATTGTAAATAGTGCTGCTTTGTTTTTTTAATTCATTTTATTTTTTTAATAGTGCTATTTAAATGTAGGAGTGTATGTATTCCTTTAGTCAGTTATTTTCATATTCTTGGATATTTCATAGTTTCATATTCTTTGGATAAAAACCCAGTACTGTGATTGCTGGATCCTAGAGTAGTTCTATTTTTATCTTTTTTAAGGAATCTGCAAACTTTTCCCCAGTAGTGACACCAGTTTGCATTCTCACCAACAGTGCACAAGGGTTCTTTTTTTTCTCCACATACTCACCATCAACTGTTGTTTCTTCTGTTGTTGATTTTATCTATTTTAAAGTTTTTGAGGAAGCTCCATCTGTTTTCCACAGTGACTGCACCAGTCTGCATCCCCACAAGGATTCTGTTTTCTCCACATCTTTGCCAGCACTTGTTGCCCTTTGTTTTTTGACAATAGCCATCCTAACAGCTGGGAGGTGATATCTTATTACAGTTTTGATTTGCATTCCCCTGCCAATTAGTGAAATTGAGTGCCTTTTCATATACTTTACTATTGTAAGTCTCCTTTGGAGAAATGTCTATTTGAGTCCTTTGCCCATTTTTCAGTAAGGTAAGGTTTTTGGTTTATTGGTTCTTATCTGCCATTGAGTTGTATGAACTTATATATTTCAGATGCTAACCGCTTAGGCAAATGATTTGCAAATATTTTCTGATTGTGTAGTTGCTTTTTTATTTGATTATTTCCTTCACTGTAAGAAAAATTTTAGTTTAACAAGTCCCACTTATTTATTTTTGTTTTTGTTGAGTATGCTTTTGGTGTCATATCCAAGAAATCATCACCAATACCAATGTTAGGTAGTGTTTCCTCCTAGGAGTTTTCTAGTTTCAAGTTTAGGTCTTTAATCCCTTTGAGTTGATTTTGTGTAAGGTGTAATACAGAGGTTCAATTTCATTCTTTTGCATATGGGTATCCAGTTTTCCCAACACTATTTAATAGAACGTCCGTTCCCCATTGTGTATTTCTGGAACCACTGTCAAAAATTAGTTAACCATACATATGTGTGGATTTATTTCTGGACTCTCTCTTCTGTTTCATTGATTTATTCGTTGGTCTTTATTCCAATACAATACCATTTGAATTACTGTAGCCTGGTAATGTATTTTGAAATCAGGAAGTGTGATGCCTCCAGCTTTTTTTTTTTACCTCATAATTGCTCTATTTGGGGTCTTTTGTGGTTTCATGTGGATTTTAGGATTTTTTTTTTCTGTTTCTGTAATAAGTGCCACTGCGATTTTGATGGGAATGCATTGAATCTGTACATAACTTTGGGTAGCATGAATATTTCAACAGTATTGATTATTCTAATTCATGAACATGGGATATATTTCCATTCATTTGTATCTTTTAAAATTTTCTTTTATCAATGTTTTACAGTTTTCAGTGTACAAGTCTTTTATGTCCTTGGTTAATGTCATTTGTTTTTTTTTTATGTTATTGTAAAAAGAATTAATTCTTAATTTTCCTTTCAGATAATCTGTATATAGAAATTCAATTGAGTTTCGAATGTTGAATTTGAATCTTGCAACATTACTGAATTCTTTCATTAGTTTTAATAGTTTCGTTTTATGTTTTATTTTGTTTTGTGGAATCTTTTAAGATTTCCAACCTATAAGATTATGTCAACTGCAACTAGAGATGGTTTCACCCCATTTTGCAATTGTCTTCTACATATTTTTTAAACCATAAGTCTTAAATGAAATTTAGAAGTCAAAAAAGCTAGCTCCAAAGGAATTTAGTACTTGCCAGAATTAGCTACCCAATCATTTTTTTATTATGTGCATAGAATTCAGTGCTAAAATGCTACTAATGCATTCAACATTTCTAATTAAAAGGAAATGTCATCCTTCATCTTGAAATTCTGAAAAACAGCCATGTGTAGAGTTTGTTTTTGTTTTTATTTTCTCTGAACTGCATTGAAACCTCGATTGTGGAATGCAGAGGGAGATTTGCAAGCATGGATGAGGCTGACTTTTGAAAATTCTAGAGAGAGTTGAATTTTTCCAGTCTAAAAATCAGCAGAAGCCTTAGAAAATTGTCAGAACAAATACAGTCAGAGGCCTCCGGTAGCCTCCAAACAAGTAGACAGAAAGCAGGCCATCTGAGCCACAACCCTGACAGGACTTTCTAGACCCTATGTTATACACTGTGTAATAAGACCCTCCATATACCCCTGTCCTTTATCTTTGGAATTCCTCCGGTAACTTTATAAACTCTCATTTTAATCTTAGTATATGTATCATTATACAAATTATCAAATTTGAAGCTGTACAGTCCTTAGCCAGAATCATTGGCTGAATGCCCAAATGGAACTTCATGACACATATTCAAATTTATGAAGAGAAGAGCAAGTTTCCTGGTAAGACATTTACAATCTGAGTTAACTTGACACTTGTGCATAATCTATCCCCCTTATATTTGATCTAAACTATAATCCTGGTTTCATTTATTTACCCATGAGTTATCACATAGAGAATTTTAAGCCATATTTTACTTTCTATTTTAAGATTTTACTTATTTATTCATGAGAGACACACAGAGAGAGGCAGAGACATAGGCAGAGGGAGAAGCAGGCTACCTGCGAGGAACCTGATGCAGAACTCAATCCCAGGACCCTGGGATCACACCCTGAGGTGAAGGCAGCACTGAGCCACCCAGGGGTCCCATTCCTTTTGAGTTTCTTAATAAGAAATACATCTTTAAGGTACTCTAACACGTGTCTCTCTTACTCAACTGACGTCCCTTTTCTGACTAAGGTTATTTTTTATGATTTTTATCCTCCTTTTCTCTTTTTCCTTTCCATGCCTTTTCATTTCTTTTGCTCTTTATTCCTTATCTCAAGACCTCGATTGCAACTAGCACTAATTATTCATAATGAATCTAGAGTGTGCTCAAGCTTGAATGAATTTCACCCTCCCCACAAGCTCACATTCAGCTTGGTTAGGAGGGAAACTCTTAGGAAACAGTGGAGGCAAACCATGATTCTAGTTGATATGAATCAGCCAGAAAGACAGTTTCTCATCTCCACTGTGACGATTCCGGTCTACCATACAGAATCAGATCTTTGCCCTCACAAGCTCATCTCAGATATCTGTAAAAATGCATTCTAACATCAATGCCAAATGCATTTTAATAGTTGGCAACAATGGTTTTCCTTAAAACAATGTTTCAGGGTTTTTCACAAACTGATAAACATTAAGATTGTTTTAAGGATTTATTTTGGTTTGAGTATTGATTTTTACTACAACAAAGCATTTTTGCATTAAAAATCCATGTACATGGCATTTATTACCAGATCCATCATTTCTACATTTTCATAAATGAAATGCTTGGTCAAAACGATTCTGTAATTTTAATTTTAACGTATGCAGCCAAATGGCTCTCTCCACATGTTAGTTAATCATATTTACACTAACAGTGTATGAGAGAAAATGGGGCAGTATGGTTGGAGTGAGAGGGACCAAATCATACAAGGGATTCTGTAGTCCTCAAGAAGGAATATGGGCTTATTCTAAGTTCACAGTAAAGTGTTCAAGGACTTTAAGCAGAGAAGTGACATGATTTTTAAAAATATGACCAAAAAATTCTGTGATTTGACTCATGAGGAATGGCTTTAGGAAGAAGGGTAGAAGCAGAGAGAAAAGTAAAATGAAAAATAATGGAAGATTTTTAAAAAGTTATTTGGATTATAAAAACATTTTGAAATGAGTTCATAACATTGAAATTTTTCTTTGAAGCAGTTACACTAAAAGTTCCATTTAATCTGCGTAGAACACAGCCCCTATACTTGTTTTTAATAATGGATTCCAAAATATATCGCCGTAAAATGTAAAAATGTTAAGTTAAAATAAATGAACAAAGAAATAATGCATTAAACAGCATTTTCTTGGAGAAGACTGCTCTGATAATCCAATTTGAAATAATTATTCCTCTCTGCTATGCTTTCAAGTCAAGCAGCCTGTTTTTATTTTTTTTATTAAACTACTTCACTAGATTTTGTAATTATACATTCATTTATGTTGTTTTCAGTGCAGAGTCCATCTTTCTTTGAGACCAGCCTCTATGTCTGTCTTCCCTGATGTATTCACAGGATGAAGCACAGTACTGGTATAGGACAAACAATACATGAAGACAAATGTCAAATTAACAAATCAGGGACACCTGGGTGGCTCAGCGGTTGAACGTCTGCCTTTGACTCAGGGCATGATTCCTGAGTCCCCGGATGGAGTCCCCACATTGGGCTCCCTGCATGGAGCCTGCTTCTCCCTCTGCCTGTGTCTCTGCCTGTCTCTCTTTCTCTCTGTGTCTCTAATGAATAAATAAATATTTTTTTAAAAAAAGGGAAGACATTACTAGACATTTGGAGGTGACTTGGGGACCCTACTCTTCAGCCATCTTGCCCCGCCCTCCCATTTGGAGGACCTAAATTAAAAAATTAGTTTAGGAATATATTTTATGCAATTTAATGTCATTCCTCTATTTCATACAGCTTGATACCAGCCCTGGGACATTAGGAATGCATATATATTTTATTTTATTTTATTTTATTTTATTTTATTTTATTTTATTTTATTTTATTTTATTTTATTTTATTTTATTATTTTATTATTTTATTTATTTTTTAATTTTAATTCTAGTTAATTAACATAGTGTTATATATTAGTTTCAGGTGTACAATATAGTGATTCAACAATTTCATACATCACGTGGTGCTCATCATGACAAGTGCACTTCTTAATCCCCATCTCCTATTTCACCCAAACCCCCATTTTAATCACCTCTGGTTAGGAACCATCAATTTGTTCTCTATAGTTAGGAGTCTGTTTCTTGGTTTGTCAATCTCTCCCTTTCTTTTTTTTTTCCCCTTTGCTTTTTTGTTTTGTTTCTTAAATTCCACATACCACTGAAATAATAATAATAATAAATAATAATAGTCTTTGACTATTTTGCTTCATTATATTTTCTAGTTCCATGCATGCTGTTGCAAATGGCAAGATTTCATCCTTTTTTATGGCTGAATAATATATAGTACCAATTCTTTATCCATTTATCAACTAATGGACACTTGGCCTGCTTCTGTATCTTGGCTATTGTAAATAATGCTGCTATTAAAATAGGGATCCATAAATCTTTTTGAATTAGTGTTTTTGTATTCTTTATGTAAATACCCAGTTGTGTGATTAGTGGATTGTAGGGTAGTTCCATTTTTAACCTTTTGAGGAACCTCCATATTGTCTCCCAGAGTGGCTGCCCCAGTTCACATTCACACCAACAGTGAGAGACTGTTCCCTTTTCCCCATATCCTTGCCAACACCTGTTGTTTCTTGTGTTGTTGATTTAGCCATTCTGACAGGTATGAGGTGGTATCTCATTGCGGTTTGATTTGCATTTGCTACTAACTCTATCAGATTGGTCATTTGCAAATATCTTCTCCCATTCCATAGATTGCCTTTTAGTTCTCTTGATTTTTTTCTTTCACTGTGCAGAAGCTTTTTATTTTGATGTAGACCCAATAGTTTATTTTTTTATTTTGTTTCCCTTGCCTCTGGAGACATACCTAGAGAGAAGTTGCTATGGCCAATGTCAAAGAGGCTACTGCCTATGTTCTCTTCTAAGATCTTTGTGGTTTCAGGTTCCACATTTAGGTCTTTCATCCATTTTGAACTTATTTTTGTATATAGTGTAAGAAAGTGGTCCAGTTTCTTTCTTTTGCACGTTGCTGTCCAGTTTTCCCAACACCATTTGTTGAAGAGACAGTCCTTTCCCATTAGATATTCTTTCCTGCTTGGTTAAAGACTAACGGACCATATATTTGTGGATGCATTTCTGTTTTTCTATTCTGTTCTACTGACGCATGTGTCTGTTTTTGTGCCAGTACCATACTATTGTGATTGTTACAGACTTGTAATATAATTTGAAGTCCAGAATTGTGATGCTTCCAGCTTTGCTTTTCTTTTTCAAGAATGCTTTAGCTATTTGGGCTCTTTAGTGGTTCTATACAAATTTTAGTATTGTTTGTTCTAGTTCTGTGAAAAATGCTGTTGGTATTTTGATAGAGTTTGCATTAAATGTGTAGATCGCTTTGGATAATACAGACATATAAAAATATCTGTTCCTCCAATCCATGAGCATGGAATGTCTTTCCATTTTTTGTATCATCTTTAATTTCTTTCATCAATATTTTACAGTTTTCAGAGTACAGGTCTTTCACTTCTTTGGTTAGGTTTATTCCTAGGTATCTAAATGGTTTTGGTGTAGTTGTAAATGGGATTGGTTCCTTAATTTCTCTTTCTGCTGTGTCATTATTGGTGTATAGAAATGCATTACATTTCTGTACTTGATTTTGTATCTTGCAACCTTACTGATTTGTTTATTGGTTCTAGCTGTCTTATGGTGGCTTTCAGGGTTTTCTCTATATATTTCTGTACATATTTCATCTGCAAATAGTGAAAATTTGATTTTTTTTCCATGCTGATTTGAATGCCTCTTATTGTTGTTGTTGTTGTTGTTGTTGTTGTTGTCTGATTGCTCTAGCTAGAACTTCCAGTAATATGTTAAATACAAGTAGTGAGAGTGGACATCCTTGTCTTATTCCTGACCTTAGAGAAAAAGCTGTCAGATTTTCCTCATTGAGTATGATGTTAGCTTTGAGTTTTTCCTATATGACCTTTAGCACATTGAAGTATGTTCCCTCTAAACCTACTTTGTTGAGGATTTTTATTATGAATGGATGTTGTACTGTGTCAGATGCTCTTTATGCATCTATTTACATGATCATATTGTTCTTATCCTTTCTCTTATTGATATGCTGTATCATTTTGATTGATTTGCAAATACTGAACCATCCTTTCAACCCAGGAATAAATTCTACTTGATCATGGTGAATGATTTTTTAAATGTATTGCTGCATTTGGTTTCCTAGTATTTTATTGAGGATTTATGCATCTATGTTCATCAAGGATATTAGCCTATAGTTGTCTTTTTTAGTGGTGTCTTTATCTGGTTTTGGTATCAAGATAATGTTGGCCTCATAGAAATAATTGGAAGTTTTCCTTCCTTTGCTATATTTTGGAATCATTTGAAAAGAATAGGTGTTAACTCTTTAAATGTTTGTTAGAATTTCCCTGTGAAGTCATCTGGTCCTGGACTTTTGTTTGCTCAGAGGTGTTTGTTTATTACTGATTCAATTTCTTTGTTCATTATCATCCTATTCAAATTTCCTCTTTCTTCCTATTTCAGCTTTGGTAGCTTATATGTTTCCAGGGATTTATTCATTTCTTCTAAGTAGTCCAATGTGTTGGCGTATGTTTTTTTTCATAATATTTTCTTTTTATTGGTTGTGTTTCTGTGATGTTGGTTGTTCTTTCTCCTCTCTCATTTATGATTTTATTTATTTGAGTCCTTTATCTTTTTTTCTTGAAAAGTATGGCTAGGGGTTTATCAATTTTACTGATTTTTCTCAAAGAATCGGCTCCTGGTTTCATTAATCTTTCCTATTAGATTTCTTGGGGTTTTATGTTTTGTGTTATTTGTTTAGTTTCTCTATCATTTATTTCTTCTCTAATCTTTATTGTTTCCCTCCTTCTGGTGGTTTTAGGTTTTCTTTGTTGTTTTTCAAGACCATTTAGGTGTAAGGTTAGGTTGTTTATTTGAGATTTTTCTTGCTTCTTGAGGTAGGTCTGTATTGGTACAAATTTCTTTCTTAGAAAGATTTTTGCTGCATCTCAAAATTTTTGGACCATTGTGTTTTAATTTTCACTTTTTTTCCATATACTTTTTAATTTCTTCTTTTATTTCCTGGTTGATCCATTCATTATTTAGCAGCTGTTATTTAATCTCCATGTATTTGTGGTCTTTCTAGACTTTTCTTGTAGTCGACCTTCCAGTTTCATAACACTGTGGTCAGAAAAGATGCATATTATAACTTTGATCTTCTTAAATCTGTTGAGGTTTGCTTTGGGCTACTATGTGATCTGGAGATAGTTCCATGTGTCCTTGAAAAAAATGTGTATTCTTTTGTTTTAGGATAGAATGTCATAGTATATCTGTTAAATCCATCTGGCCCAGTAAGTCATTCAAAGCTATTGTTTCCTTGTTGGTTTTCTGTTTCATGACTTATTGATTGATGTAAGTGGGTGTTAAAGTCCCCGACTATTATTTTATTACTTTCTATTAGTTCCTTTATGGTTGTTATTAACTGTTTTGTGTATTTGGGTTCTCTTATGTTAGGTTCGTATATATTTACACTTGTTATATCTTCTTACTGGAATATCCCCTTCACTATTATATCATGTCTTTCTTTGTCTCTTATTACAGTCTTTTTTTTTTAAAGTCTATTTTGTCAATCTAAGTATTGCTATTTGGGCTTTCTTTTTATGTACATTTGCATCATGGATATTTCTCCATCTCCTCACAATCAGTAGGTGTCTCTTGTAGGCAGCATATAGATGAGTTGTTTTCTTATAGATCCTGTCACCCTATGCCTTATGTTTGGAGTATTCAGTCCATTTACATTCAAAGTAATTACTGATCAGTTTGTATTTATTGCCATTTTATTACTTGTTTTGTGGTTGTTTCTGAAGATTTTCTCTGATCCCTTCTTATCTTTCTCTCTTTCATAATTTCCTGCCTTTACACTATCACTTTTGGTCTCTCCTTTTCACTCAGGGAGTCCCTTTTAATATTTATTGCAGGGATGGCTTGGTGGTCTTGAACTCCTTTAATTTTTGTTTGTCAGGCAGCCTGGGTGGCTCAGCGGTTTAGTGCTGCCTTCAGCCCAGGGCTTGATCCTGGAGACCCAGGATCGAGTCCCCACGTTGCGCTCCCTGCATGGAGTCTGCTTCTCCCTCTGCCTGTGTTTCTGCCTCTTTCTTTCTGTCTCTCGTGAATAGATAAATAAAATTAAAAAAATAATGATAATTTTTGTTTGTCTGGGAAACTCTTTGTCTCTTCTTCTATTTTGAATGAAAGCCTTGCTACATAGAATGTTCTTGGCCACCCTTTTTTCCCATTCAGCACTTTGAATGTATCATGCCATTGTCTTCTGGCTTACAGAGTTTCTGTTGAAAAAATCTCCTGTTAGCCTTACGAGTTTTCCTTTGTAGGTGAGAGACTTCTTTTGTCTTGCTGCCTTTAAAAATTTTTTTTTATTTAAATTCAATTTGCCAACATATAATATAACATCCAGTTGTCTTGGTGCTTTAAGATTTCTTCTTTATCACTATGTTTTGCCAATTTGATTACAAAACATCTTGGTGTGGATCTGCTTTTATTGGTTTTGATGGGGGTTCTCTGTGCATCCTGGATCCGGATATCTGTTTCCTTCCCAGATTAGCGAACTTTTCAGATATTATTTCTTTAAATAAAATTTCTGCCACATTTTCTCCCTCTTTTTCTTCTGGGACTCCTGTAATACAAATGTTGTTAAATTTGAAGGAGTCACTGAGTTCCCTAAGCCTATCCTCACTTTCCATAATTCTTTTTTCTCCTTTGTTCAGATTGCTTACTTTCCATCATTCTGTCTTTTAGGTCACTAATTCATTTCTCTGCTTCTTCTGTCTTGCAGTTTATACTATCAGGCATATTTCTCATTTTGTTTATTGAGCCCTTTATCTCTGCTATGTTATTTCTTAACCCTGTGTTAAGGGACTCACTCATGTCTTTTCACTCTTTTCTTAAGTCCAGTGAGAAATTTTATTATCATTGTTTTAAATTTTCTATCAGTCATGTTACTTATATCCGTTTCACTTAGACCAATGGCCATGGCCTTGTCCTGGTCTTTCATTTGGCATACATTTCTCTGTCTCCTCCTCTTTTTGTCTGCCTCTTTGTGTCTGTTTGTATGTTAAGAAAGTTAGGTATGTCTTCTGCTCTTGAAAGTAGTGACTTTATGAATAAGAGGTCTTGGAGTTCCCTACAATGCTGTGCCCCCTGGTCACCAGAACCTGGCACTTCAAGAGAGTATCCTATGTGTATTGCTTATGCCCTGCTGTTGCATCTGAGTCACTTTTCCTTTCAGTGCAGTCGTCTGCACTGACTCTTTGCCTTCTGTGGGCTATGCTTACTCTCTGTGGTGTTAGGGGGCCCAGGCAGGCCAGCTCTCAGGGGGCTTTTCTGACAGGGAAATTGGGAGTGGAGTGAGAGTGTTAGCAAAATTTGCACAGGGCACTAGTCTTATATGGGAACCCCTGAAATGCTGCAGGTGCTAGGGGGTGGGGTCCAGGTGGCTGGGGTTGTATGGCTAGGTGAAGTGCATCAAATGGATGCAGTGCACAGTGGCAGCTATGCCCCCAGTGACTGGGCACAGTGTACAGGAAGCTGTAGCAAAATTTGCCCTGAGCTCAGGGAAAAGGGGCTGGAATGGGCAAGTCCTCCAGGGAATTATTGGGCATAACACACTGGTAGTAGGTTAGGTAGCAAGTATCTGTGCAGTGCTACCTTCTATAGGTGTCCCTGTGCTTGTGCTGGGGGTAGGAGAGGAAAATGCCACCTGCCAGCCCCCTTGTTTTCGAAGTTCCCCAACATGCTCCATGTTCATCAGTATGAACAGACATGTCTCCTTTTTGCCTTGAGTTGTGTTAACTGCTTTTTTTTTTTTTTTTTAACTGCTTTTTTAATGTTGCCTCTCTATGCAGGGCTCCTATCTCTTCAAGGGCAGTGACCCAGCTGTATCACTCACTCTCCAGCTCACTCAGTGCTGAGTCAGATGACTTAAAATTCCAGTTCCCAAGTCCCACTGGTTTTAAAAACTCACAGAATTCAGCCCCTCTAGTTTTTAAAGCCAAATGTTATGGGGATTAGTCTTCCTGGTGTGAGTTCCCTGGTGCGAGGACCTGTTTCTCTGCTCTCTCTGTATGCACATCTTCCTCCCTCCCACGCACAGCTTCCCTCTGCCTTCCTGACCTTCCTAGCCTTTCAGATACAGATCCTTCTCTATATTTAGTTGTGTGGTTTGTCCTGCCAATCTTCAGATCACTCTCCAGTTTACTGACTTAATGTAGATGATATCTACTTGTAAACATAAGATGAGGAGAGCACAGAGTCCCTCTACTCCACCATCTTCCCAAGCTCTCATGAATACAGATGTCTCTTAAACTGACAACATATTTATCGTATAGAGTCATTCCTTGATTATTATTTGAATATAGTTTGTCTATCAAAAAATAATTTATTTTCTAAATGACTTCTGTCTTCTGTCACATTCTTCTAAACAGCTTGTCCAAATGGTAATAGGCAGATAGGAAATTATTATTGTGTTTGAGAATAATTAGAAATTAAAATATGTTGGATGTAGCACACAATAGAATATGAGGGTGAGCAATGAGTTCAAATAAATTTCTGATAAACAAAGTTCAACAGAGAATTTTGCAGTAGAAACTTTGCCTAATAAGTCTGTAGGTAACAGTTTGGAAGAGTTCACAATATTGATATGCCTTGGCTGCTTTTTGATGCTTTCAGATACTGAGAAAAATGAAAGGGAATGGAATTTTACTGAAAGAAGCTGTCTCTGCTATGGGCTGCCATTTACATTGACTTCAAGTCCAGCAACTTGCAGCTTTACAGGATTGGAAAAGCCAAATGTATGTGTAACCCACCAAACAACAGAGATGATTTTCTAAGAGCCAGCCCAATTGTGCCAGTCTAATTAAAGCTGTCTCCTTCTTCCCCAAGTCTATTATTGCACATGGCCTCAAGGCAATTGCCATTAAATTGAGGGGGAGAAAGATGTGCAAACACAAACAGTAACCAAAAGAAGAGATCATCTGGTTTGAGAATCATATGTATGATTAACTTCATGTAGAGCTTACTGAAAGCAAATAGACATGAAGCCTGCTAAAGCTTGAGGAAGTTGTATTGCCACAGAGACTGCATACCTCTACAAAGACTGTAATTGTTTAATTCTTAAAGTTACCTTCTGCTCCATGCCTGCACCAGCTCTATGAGTTGTCTCTCTGTCATGGGCTTCAGATTAGACCACTGAAAAATTACAGATAAGCAAGAATCTCCCAGAGTCTAAGAAAGACACTGCACAAGCAAGTTTTTCACACCAAAAGTACAGGAAGCCAGAAGGACTAACCAAGGAAGCAGTGTTTGATAACTACCATGACTATGGATTATTTCTCATTCTTCTGATTTCTAACACCTGACCCCTTCCTATACCCATTGGTTTCCATTTCTTAGTTCTAATATCTTGGTCTTTACAAAACTACAGATGTTTTCTGCTAGAATGATGTTAAAATAAGATTTCCTTCTCTTTTTATTAATTATTTGTCCAGTGAATTTAAATTATGGGATTGCTTTATTTGTTTGTATGTACTTTCCATTCAAAATAACTCCATATTTTCTTCACTCTCGTACATGAGTTTTTCCTTGATTCTTTAGAGAACACTAAAAATAGCTTGTCCTAAAAAATACATTATTTGCTTGATAATACATGTCTTTTCTGTTGCTTTCCCCACAAAATGCTTCTCACAGGCTCAAGGTGATATAAAACCCAAAGTGAGTTCAATTTCCTCTTAAATCTTGAACCCAGGACTTTTATTCAACACATATACCTCCTGTATAAAAATACTTTTTTATGAATATATACTATACAAAGATGAGTAAAATTAATGTTTATAAGAATAATGTTTGTAATCCAATATAAGCAGATGCATAATCTAAAGGTGATTATGAGAAGTTTTCTGTACCCAAATAATAACCCCATAATAAATATCTTTACTTTGGGGACACCTGGCTGGCTTAGTGGTTGAATGTCTGCCTTTGGCTCAGGTCGTGATCCCAGGTTCAAGCCCCACATCAGACTCTCCACAGGGAGCCTGCTTCTCCCTCTGCCTATATCTCTGCCTCTCTCTGTGTTTATTATGAATAAATAAATAAAATCTCTAAAAAAATTGTTATTACATTGCCTTTGAGGAAGAGGTGGAGCTTTTGTTCCCTGATATAAGAAGCCTTATATAGGAAGAACATGGATTCAGGGACAGTTGAAAATATAAATTGAAATGGCACATAATTTTAATATTGTGAATACAAGCACCTATTTCACAATTTACCCTAATCTGAAACAGTCTACCTTTGGTTCAGGGCCTCTACTGAGGTTAGTTCAATAATTCATCCCCTCACCCATATTCCAGCGTTCTTTATCTTAACATCATTCTTCCAATTATTGTAGGCAAGAGTTGCATGAGAAAGCATATTGTGGAAACAACTTTAGTTTTAAAAAGTGAGGTGGCATTTAGAATTTATTTTCCACATTGACTCTAACCAAAGGACAAATCCTGATCTTCATCATAAACCAAAAGATGAAATGTCGTACTCCTTTTTATCATATTCTCATTTGAAAGAACAACAAGGCTAAATGCATCCACAATTTACTGCTCTCTTAAAGAAAGCAGTAATAGGCCTTCAGAAACAACCTTCAGAGCGCACTTAAATATTTAGCAACATTAAAGCACTCTGTTTTTTCCACTATAATTTAATGCCTCTAGTGTAAGAATTATCCACTCACAAATGCATAAATGTTGAGTATCTCTATATTAGTCATTGAATAAAGGTTCAATTAAACAAATGTTTATGGAATCCCTAATAGGGGACAGAATATTCTAGGTGATAATTAAAATGCATAGAATTTACATTTGTAAATACCAACATTTTTAAAAGAATGAAAATTAGGAGGAGGAAGGTAAGTCAACTCTCCTTCAGCATCATTATCTCCAAATTCTCCACTTCTTGCCTTAGCTCATTACTACTCTCCATCAACATCTTGGATTCTCTAATCTTCATATCTGAGAATCCAGAAACACCATTTTCCAGGCTCTGCTCTGATCATACAACCTTGACCTGTGAGTTGGTCCCTGTGCCACAGTCAATGTCATATCCATTTCTGGGAAGTTTTCCCAAATGTGCAAATGTTAATGCATTTTCTTTCCTTTGTCTGGTTTCAAATATCCATGCTATACTTACATTGCCTTGATAATTAAAAATTAAACTTGTTTGAAACAATTAAGTGTTCTGGGAGGTCATATTCAATAAGAATTATGAAAAAGGCAATGAACTTCATGATTTCTCAGAAAATATAAAGGATATGATAGATTCTAATATGTTGGCTTAAAAAGGCACAGTGATATGAAGGAAATTGTATCAGTGTGCAGTAAGGTAGACAAGTTGAGACCTTAGCCAATTTAGGTTACCCAAATTCAGGTTTCCTATCAATTAGCTTGGAATAATACCACTTTTCTTATGAGATTTCATAAGAAGATATATGTGCAGTATCTGGAAAAAGTAGGCAGTCAGTGACCAAAGGTTTCTTTCTCTTTCTCACTTCCTTAGGGAAGTAATGTTAAATCCATTTCTTGCTCTATGGGAATGGACTGAGTTTACAGCAAAAACAATGAAAGGAAAAAGAGGAGTAAAATCCCTGAGACAAAAAGAACAGCTTGAGGCAACAGGAAAGGCTGTTGGTTAGATATCTGAGCCTCCAGTTAACTGTATGTGAACCAACATGTCAAAAAGCAGGTAGTGCACCCACCACGGAGCAACATACTATGGATTAGAAATGTGTGCCATCCGCCGAGCGTTAGCAGTGTTAGGGATACCCTGGGGCATGGAGTCAGTGATGTAGCAAGCTCACATTAATAAAGATGTAAAGTGAGTATCAGTACAGGGAAAACATAACTGAAGCACACAGACAAGGGCCTTAACCGCATCATATACAGCAGCAATAAATGTTATTTGTGGTGCAGTTTCTCGAAAAGACCAGATGTGATGGCATGGGGGTTCCCCAAACCTCTGGAATTGACAAGAGTTTTGTATCTTTAACCTGTCTGAGGAGACTAACAAAGAGATTTAAAGTCATCAGAAATCACTTAAAAACCATTTTTCTGTGGCACGTGACCTTTACTCAGGTGAGGTTTTAACTGGGAGAAATTATAAGGTACATTTTAGGTTTTTGTCAGTTTGTCCTACTTACAATTCACTCCCTTTTTATAAGAACATGCCAGTAATTCGGGAGGGTTTTTTAAAAACTCTCCCCTATTATATGCAAATCCTAGTGCTTCTCTTTATAAAAAATGAATGGTCAGATCTTCCTTAAAGTAGAGGAAGGGAAGGAGTCAGGCTGCGTGCTATCCCCATGTCAGACCAAATAATGGATCTTGAAATTGTGTTGTTAAAACCAAAGGAAAGGTACTAATGTGAGAAGAGTCCAAGGAGGCTGTTCTTACTAGAACAGTTCTATGCTTCATACTCCCCAGTCACCTTGGTTCCTAACCATTATCAGGATACCCAGAATTCCATGAGCCCTCAAGATCTTGCCAATAAATTATATCATGCCTGAGTTAGCAAGAAAGAGTTCACGCTGCTTGCCTTCAGCACACCTTATATGATGCATCATCCAGAACACACAGTGGGGAGAACCCTTACCAGAAGCAGATAAATTAGAGAAGGGAGCTTACATACATTACCAGAAACACCAGTGTCTGGAAAAGCACTGCCTTATAATGTCACTAATTCTATGACTGGATTTATCTAATTTTTAAAAATCTCTTCCCAGTATTACACGGAATCTTCTGCTTTGTCACATCTTAATCAGTGAAAGATTATATGACTGAAATTAACAGGTCATTTGTGACTTAATGTACATTTTATTGAACTTCTGAGACAGGAGTCAAATTGCAAAGAATTGGTGTGAGTGGTGTGTATTTGGAAGCAAGTGAAGGGGATCAGTGGAGGAGCAAAATGCTAGCCTGAAGCAATGACCAATCTCAGAGAAAGGTAGTGGGAGCCAAATTTTTTAGGTGAATTAGCAGGAGTTGATGGGATAAATTGAGGAAAAGCAAGTGGGAGGGATGATGAGGGTCACTGAGGAGTACAGATGGAGAAGAAGCTCTGATAAGCAGAAGGGACCTTTGTTCAGGAGGGAATAATGATGGAGATGATGGCTGAAGATACAAGATAATCAAAGAGATTTGAGAAATTCAGGTGAAATATCTTGGATTTTAGGCAAATGTTTCATAAATTCACAGATTGTGAGTGTTCTTAGAAGCATCTAAAACAACCTCCTGATAAATGCATGCATTTCTTCTTCAAAATTCACAAGAAAGAGTCAGACAATTTCTTCTTGAGACTTCTCATGGTTTGGAAAATACTATCTCATGAGATATTATAGGCTGTTTCTCAAGAGCTCAAACTGTAAATGACTGTAGTAAATTGAGAAGAAAAACCCTTTCTTATACCTTTCATCTATCTATGCCAGTTTTATCCTCTAAGACCACAAAAATTCCAATCTCTTTTCAAACACTCAATTCAAATACTTCCTTCAGGATAATTATAATTCTTACTTTAGTAGAGGAACTCATCCACACAGATCTTTAAAAATATATCCTTCCCTATCACAATCTGTTATCAGAGACACATCATCTGTTCATAACATTTATTCTTTTCCATTTTTCCGTCTGACTGGAATAGCTTTAGTCTTTCATCCTCCCTCCACCTCCTCCCTGCCTCCCTCCCTTCCTCTCCCGCTCTCTCCCTCTCCTCTCTGCTTTTTCTCTTCCCAGTCTTTCTCTTTTCCTCCCTCTCCCTTCTTTCTCTCCTTTTCTCTCTCCTCCTCTCTCTCTCCTTTTCTCTTTCAGATCTGTGATCTCTCTTTCTCCTGCTCTTTCCAAATCTTTATTTCTTTACGTCTCTTCATTCCTCTCTTCTCCATTCACATGTACTCTACTATGCTTATGTTCTCAAGTACATGAATGTGTGCCTTGTTAGTTGCCTTCCTAGACATGGGCAGTTGATAACGACACATTTTCCACCAGAAATGTTCCTTTTGAACAATGTACATTTTTAGATGCCTATATTTTAGGTTTCCAGACTTAGTGGTACCTTTGCAATTCTGTTTTTCTGCTTGGATTTGAATCTCAAGTTCATGTTGTCTCTGATCCATACGTTATGCCGTCCAAAGTCATGAACATGATTTCTGATACACTTTACAATAATTTCTCCCAGGAACTGCTGAGACTTCCTTCTATTGATTTTCTTTATCCCTTGATGGACAAGATTTCCTGCATTCTACCAATATTACATATATATCACACCCTTTTTTCTTCCTCTCCTTTTAAGCTTAAATTCCTTGTCATGAAATCAATGAAATTCAAGGAAAATATATCTTTTTTATAATCTTCGCAGGACTCATCTGGCCCAGGAGCAGAATCCATGTATTCTACACTAAACTGTGTGCTAGAAAGCCAACTTCTATCGTTCACTTTACTTTTAAAACTTTGTCAAATCTCAACTTCACATGAAAACAAGAAATTAAAGCCCAATGTTTATCCTCAGAACATTCTGGTTCTTATAAGGATTTCATAGTCATATTTGATATTTCTTTTTTATTGCTTAATCTCTTGACTATAAAACTTGTTACTACATCGATTTGTTCCATACATTTTTATTGAGTATTTATCATATTCAAGTTACTATGCTACATTTATATATGAAAAGGCAAATAAGGGATTGTCATTATTCTACTGGAGAGCTCAGTTTATTACATTGGACATGTAAGCCAATGATTACATTAGAAAATATTCAATCTGCATTTTTTAAGAATATCATTTGCTTTTATTCTAAAGGATAAAGAAATTACTGATTTTTGTCTGAAGGCATAGAGAAATTAGGAACAGCCTGAAGAAGATACATCATTTTAATTGAGATCCCAGGAAGAAGCAGTGGCTAGATTTTTTAATAATATTATAGATATGCCATCTGGAAAGAAAGCATATATTTGAATTGGTTAGGTCATGTTGATATACAACTACTTTTCATATCTTCAACAATGATTCTCCAACCATCACAATGTACAGTCTTTCATGATCCTAAGGACATGAGTACAATGTCTTCATAATTCCTAAGACCTGCTGCTCCTTCTTGCAGCAGAACCAGTTCCCTGAGAAAGGTCACATCTTTCCTGTATGAGGAGACACTGAGTTGTTATAGTGCAAATACATATACGTTAGGCTTTTTCTCAGATACTGAGTATTAAATCCTGCATCACCACTTACTCTCTAACAAGCAGGATGTCCTCCATTCGCTATTTAACCTCTGAGACTACTCTCTCATCTGCTACATAATAACAGTACCTACTTCACATCTCCAGCAAGAACCACCTTGCACGTGCTGTAAAGATATTGGAAGAAATATTTTGAATGCTTTGCTTCCTTCTGTTTAGAGTTAAATTTAGAGTTTTCACAGTTTAAAACACTACATATTTGAATGCGCTTGTTTTCTGTTTTCTCACTAAAATACCAAGTTCCATGGGAGTAGAAATTTTTATCCGTCTTGTTCACTACTGTTTCTCCAAGTATCAAGAATAGCCTGCCCCATTAAAAGTACTCCATAACTATTTGTTGAATGAATAAATGAGTGACCGAAGAAAATAATGAGCAAGTGATATGGGGTGGGCCAGCAAGACTGGAGTATACAAAAAAGTTAGCATGAACACTACAGGGAATGAGATATCAATTACATAGTCCGTTGTATCAATAAAAGGACCTCTCGTATATTATTTTGAATGAAGCTAAAATTAAAAGTGCAGTCGGGAAGTGCAACAGAGGTTGTCTGCGCTACAATCAGGAGTTCTGAGCTCAGACGGATTTAGGATTTTGGGACTCGCACTGTGATGCTTTAGTGACCTTCATACATTTAGGGATTATCCTTTAAGCAGACATTATTGTAAATATTTTCCAACTGTTTATAAAGGTTTAAGTAAATTAGCCTTCTGATAATTTTGTTTGTTTTCTGGATTTTCTACAATAAGTATGGATTGCATTTATCATAAAAAAATAGGCAAAAACTGCAAACAATTCACAAGAAAAAGACTTTGTTGTGTAAAAAAAAAAAAAAGAACCCTCCTTTATAAAGGATTTTTTTATTAAACATACAGACATTGAATTTTACCAAATAGATCTCATGATCTATTGAAATGTCTATGTACATATTCTATTTTGACTGATTAAAAAGAATATCTTAATAACCTATGCTTGAAATTCTTGGATGAAAAGAAGTATATTCAATATCTTATACTTGGAATTCAATTTTAATTTAATTGTTAACAGTTTATCTAGGAATTTTACATTTATATTTCATTAGTTGGTATTCTTATTTGCAAGTAACAGAATCCAACTCTAGAGAAGTTATGGGGAACCTGTCAGGAAAATATTGAGGACATATAGAATGCTCAGGAGGCTGAAATCAGACCATAAACAGAAACCAAAGGAATTCTAAGGGTGAGATAGCAAGTCATAGCTAATAGCACACAAAGCTGCAATCTTGTCTTTTAGTCAAAGAGCTCTGTTCTTCAGGATACTCCCTCAAGATTCAAAATCCCTGTAGAGAATATCTTACTAGCTCAGATTTAGCATATGCCTGTCTCTTTGATGATCAAATAGACTGGTAGGTGAGTCTAGGAACCTTGATTTTTCATTGAGAGGCATCCCTTGGGAATATCAAGTTTATTAAAACTAGCTACACTGAGGAATTTCCCTAAAGGGACATAGTTGGAGGCAGGGTATCCATTCTTGCTATGGGTTTCTGTTTAATTATCTTTCTCATTATTTTTTTTCCAGATTGGCATAAAAGTTATGTTAGCTATATAAAATTAATTTGAACACTTCCTATATTTATTTTATCTAGTACATTATATAATATGCAAATAATTTGTTATTTAGTATGAAAGAACTTATCAACACATTATCTGGTCTTAGAAATCTGTTGGTCTCATCAACAAATTACTAGGAAGTAATTCCAGTCAGGGTAACTTCTCAATTTCACCCATGTTGGTTGGTTTATTCCCTCAGATTGCATGTTAGAAAAATGAGAGCTGGAACCATGTCTGTCTTATTTATAGCTGTAGTCCTAATGCCTAGAGAGTAGCCAAGGTATAATTGCTGTGTTAATTAACAATTTGAGTGTATGAATAGCCTTGAGGCAGTTTTAATCACTTATCTTTAAGGAAATATTTCCATTCATTAGATTGTTCAGCACAACTGTCTATATAATACTATTTCCTTTTCAACAAAAAATTATGTATTTTGCCTTTTTTCATTTCCAATTTTATTTATGATTTATCTCCTTTCGATGATTACATCAGTGATTCAGAAGATGAACTCCTGAACTTAGCCAATTTGCCAGATAAAATATGACTCACTATGAGTTTTCCTTTAATTATAAATAAGTACATTTTATTTAGTGAAACAGTCCACAATTTCACCTTTAAAGCCATCATTTTTGGCATTAATACTCCATCTTTAAAAAAAGTTTCTTCTTTTAGTGATTCCTTATCATTTTTTCTATCTCCTATCTTTGCTATATAAAGTAATCTTTTTTTAAAGATTTTATTTATTTTGAGAGAGAGAGAGAGAATAAGCATACATGTGAGCAAGGGGTAGGGCAGAGGGAGAGGGAGAGAGAATCCCAAGCAGACTCCTTGCTGAGTGTGGAGTCTGATGCACAGGGCTGAATGTGCAGTTGGACAGGAGGCCCCTTGATTGAATCTATCTGGAGGCCCCTGAGATCATGACCTAAGTGAAACTAAGAGTCTGATACTCAACCTACTGAGGCACCCAGGACCTCCCTGCAGAGACTAGTTTTATCCTCTTATCACGTTCAGAGAATTGATCAGATGAAGACCTAAAATTAATCTTAAGGATATCTAATATTTAAATTGCAGTGAAGCGAATTCAAGAAAGCAGAAAATTTTGAGTTTGTTCGTTCCCTAACTATCTGCCATTGATCGGATATTATGGCCCAAATGGAGAGTATTTTTGAATGGTCAGATTATTCCTTAGACATTTCCCATTTACACTGTTGTCCTTTATGTTGCCTAAATTAAATATCACATAATGCACCTGATATTTACCTGTGTTCTGACAGAAACCTGCTTGAACTGATATTTAAAATTCAGGGAATAGGAGCAAGATAAGCTCTGACACCTTTTCTGACTCTCTTTTAGTTTTGAATTGCCGTGGTAATGAGAAGGGACTGAAGGAGGAAGACACTGATGAATCACTGGGGTTTGTGAAACTGTGGTGAGAAATTGCCTCTCTGAGTCATGACCGACCCAGAGGCTTGTCTGGTCCCCATGTGTGGTCTATAAAATCTGTGACTCATAAAGCCAACCAGATCACCTGTCATTCAGCCTTAGGTAACGTTGGGAGATCCTCAGAGGGGGAAAAAACCTCTTACCATTGTCTTCCTCCTATTCATTCTTCGAGGGCTCCATGGGTATAAATTTATCACTGATTTGAATTACTTTTTTGATGATACTGACTATTCTTTCAGAAGAAAGCTTATGCTCTTATCTTGTTCCTATATTTTTCCTTAATTTATCCAGTTCAATTTTAATACAATAGATCTCCTTTTTATTTAGAATCAATATTCTCTTTATTTTAAAACTCTATGCAGAAACAAGACCCTAAATGAGGGCATTGACTTCAAGTCCTATAGTCTTTACTCAGTTTCAAGTTGCTTCTCTGTTGAATACATTGTCATTTTAAGCATAATGTAGCTCTATAGTAAACTATGATATTTAAAGTCTTATTTGTTATACTACTGTTGGTAAACATTGTATATATGATCTTAAAACACCTGAGTATAGGATATCTATGAATCAGCTAAAACATCTTTTGACTGCAATTAGTAAGTTATATACTTTGCCTATTCAATTATATTTAGAGCAGTCATTAGATTGAAGGAAATAAGATGCTTAAGTTAAACAGCCTATTTCTTTGAGTTAAATAATTACTACAGCAGGAATACATGTAGATGGCACTGATTGTGATTCAAGATATAATGTTCCTATAAATGTGGAGAATGTAAACCCTTATGCCAAAATGATTCTTTAAAACAGAGGACAATTGATATTCATTCTATAAAAATAATGTGATGGGCACTATGTCAGAGATGTCCTGTCACCTAATATTAGTAGATATCTCTGAGCTCTCGACATTCACCTTTGTAGACTGGGAGACACTGAGGCTTATGGAAGTTACATTTGTCCTGCCTAGTGTTCATGCTATTTCTACAACAAATACGGTTTCAGAGATAAAATGTGAATGGCAGAGATTAATGATGATTTTGAGAAACGGAAAAGAAGCTGATCATCATATGTAAGATGTCAGCATCAGAGATTTTTAAAAGAAGCTACTAGAGACAGAACAAGAGTGCAAAAATGTTTATAGTGGACAAGCCAGATCTGTAAATACAAGGTCTACCAAGTCCTAATGGGAAGTCAGTTCTTAGGGGTTGTGGGACTCCAACATAAGAGCTTCCCATCCATGTTTTCTGTTCTATCCTACTTCCTGAGAAATAACTTTCCCTGATTTTGGTTCCAGTATATTTGCTACTCTTGAAAATATCATTCCATTACAGAAAAA